>NW_028250218.1:0-142000 GCF_964263255.1 Lissotriton vulgaris
TGTTTAAAGTCATTTATGTGCCTGAAACTGGTCAAAATTGAAGCTTTTGTGTAAGCAAAACTCTGTAAAAATGGCAATGTTGGTCACTCTGAGGGGTTAAAAAGTGATTATTCAACATGAGGCATGATCCATTTGACATTTTGAATCATTTTTGGTACAGTCCAAAAAATTAATTTTTTGATGAAAAACGATGACTCCGGACCTGTCGAACATCCCCAAAATGGTCCATATCGATGAAATTTTAACATTTAATCTTTTGACTCCAAACGACTGTTGGATGTGAATTACGTCTTTTTCAACTAAAATAAGTGTGTTTAAAGTCATTTATGTGCCTGAAATTGGTTAAAATTGAAGCTTTTGTGTAAGCAAAACTCTGTAAAAATGGCAATTTTGGTCACTCTGAGGGGTTAAAAAGTGGTTATTCAACATGAGGCACGATCTATTTGACATTTTGAATCATTTTTGGTATAGTCCGAAAAATTCATTTTCTGATGAAAAACGATGACTCCGGACCTGTCGAACGTCCCCAAAATGGTCCATATCGATGAAATTTTAACATTTAATCTTTTGACTCCAAACGACTGTTGGATGTGAATTATGACTTTTTCAACTAAAATAAGTGTGTTTGAAGTCATTTATGTGCCTGAAATTGGTCAAAATTGAAGCTTTTGTGTAAGCAAAACTCTGTAAAAATGGCAATTTTGGTCACTCTGAGGGGTTAAAAAGTGGTTATTCAACATGAGGCACGATCTATTTGACATTTTGAATCATTTTTGGTATAGTCCGAAAAATTCATTTTCTGATGAAAAACGATGACTCCGGACCTGTCGAACGTCCCCAAAATGGTCCATATCGATGAAATTTTAACATTTAATCTTTTGACTCCAAACAACTGTTGGATGTGAATTATGACTTTTTCAACTAAAATAAGTGTGTTTAAAGTCATTTATGTGCCTGAAATTGGTCAAAATTGAAGCTTTTGTGTAAGCAAAACTCTGTAAAAATGGCAATTTTGGTCACTCTGAGGGGTTAAAAAGTGGTTATTCAACATGAGGCACGATTTATTTGACATTTTGAATCATTTTTGGTATAGTCCGAAAAATTCATTTTCTGATGAAAAACGATGACTCCGGACCTGTCGAACGTCTCCAAAATGGTCCATATCGATGACATTTTAACATTTAATCTTTTGACTCCAAACGACTGTTGGATGTGAATTATGACTTTTTCAACTAAAATAAGTGTGTTTAAACTCATTTATGTGCCTGAAATTGGTCAAAAATTGAAGCTTTTGAGTAAGCAAAACTCTGTAAAAATGGCAATTTTGGTCACTCTGAGGGGTTAAAAAGTGGTTATTCAACATGAGGCACGATCCATTTGACATTTTGAATCATTTTTGATATAGTCCGAAAAATTCATTTTCTGATGAAAAACGATGACTCCTGACCTGTCGAACGTCCCCAAAATGGTCCATATCGATGAAATTTTAACATTTAATCTTTTGACTCCAAACGACTGTTGGATGTGAATTAAGTCTTTTTCAACTAAAATAAGTGTGTTTAAAGTCATTTATGTGCCTGAAATTGGTCAAAATTGAAGCTTTTGTGTAAGCAAAACTCTGTAAAAATGGCAATTTTGGTCACTCTGAGGGGTTAAAAAGTGGTTATTCAACATGAGGCAAGATCTATATGACATTTTGAATCATTTTTTGTATAGTCCGAAAAATTCATTTTCTGATGAAAAACGATGACTCCGGACCTGTCGAACGTCCCCAAAATGGTCCATATCGATGAAATTTTAACATTTAATCTTTTGACTCCAAACGACTGTTGGATGTGAATTATGACTTTTTCAACTAAAATAAGTGTGTTTAAAGTCATTTATGTGCCTGAATTTGGTCAAAATTGAAGCTTTTGTGTAAGCAAAACTCTGTAAAAATGGCAATTTTGGTCACTCTGATGGGTTAAAAAGTGGTTATTCAACATGAGGCACGATCCATTTGACATTTTGAATCATTTTTGGTATAGTCCGAAAAATTCATTTTCTGATGAAAAACGATGACTCCGGACCTGTCGAACATCCCCAAAATGGTCCATATCGATGAAATTTTAACATTTAATCTTTTGACTCCAAACGACTGTTGGATGTGAATTAAGTCTTTTTCAACTAAAATAAGTGTGTTTAAAGTCATTTATGTGCCTGAAATTGGTCAAAATTGAAGCTTTTGTGTAAGCAAAACTCTGTAAAAATGGCAATTTTGGTCAATCTGAGGGGTTAAAAAGTGGTTATTCAACATGAGGCACGATCTATTTGACATTTTGAATCATTTTTGGTATAGTCCGAAAAATTCATTTTCTGATGAAAAACGATGACTCCGGACCTGTCGAACGTCCCCAAAATGGTCCATATCGATGAAATTTTAACATTTAATCTTTTGACTCCAAACGACTGTTGGATGTGAATTATGACTTTTTCAACTAAAATAAGTGTGTTTAAAGTCATTTATGTGCCTGAAATTGGTCAAAATTGAAGCTTTTGTGTAAGCAAAACTCTGTAAAAATGGCAATTTTGGTCACTCTGAGGGGTTAAAAAGTGGTTATTCAACATGAGGCACGATCTATTTGACATTTTGAATCATTTTTGGTATAGTCCGAAAAATTCATTTTCTGATGAAAAACGATGACTCTGGACCTGTCGAACGTCCCCAAAATGGTCCATATCGATGAAATTTTAACATTTAATCTTTTGACTCCAAACAACTGTTGGATGTGAATTATGACTTTTTCAACTAAAATAAGTGTGTTTAAAGTCATTTATGTGCCTGAAATTGGTCAAAATTGAAGCTTTTGTGTAAGCAAAACTCTGTAAAAATGGCAATTTTGGTCACTCTGAGGGGTTAAAAAGTGGTTATTCAACATGAGGCATGATTTATTTGACATTTTGAATCATTTTTGGTACAGTCCGAAAAATTCATTTTCTGATGAAAAACGATGACTCCGGACCTGTCGAACGTACCCAAAATGGTCCATATCGATGACATTTTAACATTTAATCTTTTGACTCCAAACGACTGTTGGATGTGAATTATGACTTTTTCAACTAAAATAAGTGTGTTTAAAGTCATTTATGTGCCTGAAACTGGTCAAAATTGAAGCTTTTGTGTGAGCAAAACTCTGTAAAAATGGCAATGTTGGTCACTCTGAGGGGTTAAAAAGTGATTATTCAACATGAGGCACGATCCATTTGACATTTTGAATCATTTTTGGGACAGTCCGAAAAATTAATTTTTTGATGAAAAACGATGACTCCGGACCTGTCGAACATCCCCAAAATGGTCCATATCGATGAAATTTTAACATTTAATCTTTTGACTCCAAACGACTGTTGGATGTGAATTAAGTCTTTTTCAACTAAAATAAGTGTGTTTAAAGTCATTTATGTGCCTGAAATTGGTCAAAATTGAAGCTTTTGTGTAAGCAAAACTCTGTAAAAATGGCAATTTTGGTCACTCTGAGGGGTTAAAAAGTGGTTATTCAACATGAGGCACGATCTATTTGACATTTTGAATCATTTTTGGTATAGTCCGAAAAATTCATTTTCTGATGAAAAACGATGACTCCGGACCTGTCGAACGTCCCCAAAATGGTCCATATCGATGAAATTTTAACATTTAATCTTTTGACTCCAAACGACTGTTGGATGTGAATTATGACTTTTTCAACTAAAATAAGTGTGTTTAAAGTCATTTATGTGCCTGAAATTGGTCAAAATTGAAGCTTTTGTGTAAGCAAAACTCTGTAAAAATGGCAATTTTGGTCACTCTGAGGGGTTAAAAAGTGGTTATTCAACATGAGGCACGATCTATTTGACATTTTGAATCATTTTTGGTATAGTCCGAAAAATTCATTTTCTGATGAAAAACGATGACTCCGGACCTGTCGAACGTCCCCAAAATGGTCCATATCGATGAAATTTTAACATTTAATCTTTTGACTCCAAACGACTGTTGGATGTGAATTATGACTTTTTCAACTAAAATAAGTGTGTTTAAAGTCATTTATGTGCCTGAAATTGGTCAAAATTGAAGCTTTTGTGTAAGCAAAACTCTGTAAAAATGGCAATTTTGGTCACTCTGAGGGGTTAAAAAGTGGTTATTCAACATGAGGCACGATCTATTTGACATTTTGAATCATTTTTGGTATAGTCCGAAAAATTCATTTTCTGATGAAAAACGATGACTCCGGACCTGTCGAACGTCCACAAAATGGTCCATATCGATGAAATTTTAACATTTAATCTTTTGACTCCAAACGACTGTTGGATGTGAATTAAGTCTTTTTCAACTAAAATAAGTGTGTTTAAAGTCATTTATGTGCCTGAAATTGGTCAAAATTGAAGCTTTTGTGTAAGCAAAACTCTGTAAAAATGGCAATTTTGGTCACTCTGAGGGGTTAAAAAGTGGTTATTCAACATGAGGCACCATCACTTTGACATTTTGAATCATTTTTGGTACAGTCCGAAAAATTCATTTTCTGATGAAAAACGATGACTCCGGACCTGTCGAACATCCCCAAAATGGTCCATATCGATGAAATTTTAACATTTAATCTTTTGACTCCAAACGACTGTTGGATGTGAATTAAGTCTTTTTCAACTAAAATAAGTGTGTTTAAAGTCATTTATGTGCCTGAAATTGGTCAAAATTGAAGCTTTTGTGTAAGCAAAACTCTGTAAAAATGGCAATTTTGGTCAATCTGAGGGGTTAAAAAGTGGTTATTCAACATGAGGCACGATCTATTTGACATTTTGAATCATTTTTGGTATAGTCCGAAAAATTCATTTTCTGATGAAAAACGATGACTCCGGACCTGTCGAACGTCCCCAAAATGGTCCATATCGATGAAATTTTAACATTTAATCTTTTGACTCCAAACGACTGTTGGATGTGAATTATGACTTTTTCAACTAAAATAAGTGTGTTTAAAGTCATTTATGTGCCTGAAATTGGTCAAAATTGAAGCTTTGTGTAAGCAAAACTCTGTAAAAATGGCAATTTTGGTCACTCTGAGGGGTTAAAAAGTGGTTATTCAACATGAGGCACGATCTATTTGACATTTTGAATCATTTTTGGTATAGTCCGAAAAATTCATTTTCTGATGAAAAACGATGACTCTGGACCTGTCGAACGTCCCCAAAATGGTCCATATCGATGAAATTTTAACATTTAATCTTTTGACTCCAAACAACTGTTGGATGTGAATTATGACTTTTTCAACTAAAATAAGTGTGTTTAAAGTCATTTATGTGCCTGAAATTGGTCAAAATTGAAGCTTTTGTGTAAGCAAAACTCTGTAAAAATGGCAATTTTGGTCACTCTGAGGGGTTAAAAAGTGGTTATTCAACATGAGGCATGATTTATTTGACATTTTGAATCATTTTTGGTACAGTCCGAAAAATTCATTTTCTGATGAAAAACGATGACTCCGGACCTGTCGAACGTACCCAAAATGGTCCATATCGATGACATTTTAACATTTAATCTTTTGACTCCAAACGACTGTTGGATGTGAATTATGACTTTTTCAACTAAAATAAGTGTGTTTAAAGTCATTTATGTGCCTGAAACTGGTCAAAATTGAAGCTTTTGGGTGAGCAAAACTCTGTAAAAATGGCAATGTTGGTCACTCTGAGGGGTTAAAAAGTGATTATTCAACATGAGGCACGATCCATTTGACATTTTGAATCATTTTTGGTACAGTCCGAAAAATTAATTTTTTGATGAAAAACGATGACTCCGGACCTGTCGAACATCCCCAAAATGGTCCATATCGATGAAATTTTAACATTTAATCTTTTGACTCCAAACGACTGTTGGATGTGAATTAAGTCTTTTTCAACTAAAATAAGTGTGTTTAAAGTCATTTATGTGCCTGAAATTGGTCAAAATTGAAGCTTTTGTGTAAGCAAAACTCTGTAAAAATGGCAATTTTGGTCACTCTGAGGGGTTAAAAAGTGGTTATTCAACATGAGGCACGATCTATTTGACATTTTGAATCATTTTTGGTATAGTCCGAAAAATTCATTTTCTGATGAAAAACGATGACTCCGGACCTGTCGAACGTCCCCAAAATGGTCCATATCGATGAAATTTTAACATTTAATCTTTTGACTCCAAACGACTGTTGGATGTGAATTATGACTTTTTCAACTAAAATAAGTGTGTTTAAAGTCATTTATGTGCCTGAAATTGGTCAAAATTGAAGCTTTTGTGTAAGCAAAACTCTGTAAAAATGGCAATTTTGGTCACTCTGAGGGGTTAAAAAGTGGTTATTCAACATGAGGCACGATCTATTTGACATTTTGAATCATTTTTGGTATAGTCCGAAAAATTCATTTTCTGATGAAAAACGATGACTCCGGACCTGTCGAACGTCCCCAAAATGGTCCATATCGATGAAATTTTAACATTTAATCTTTTGACTCCAAACGACTGTTGGATGTGAATTATGACTTTTTCAACTAAAATAAGTGTGTTTAAAGTCATTTATGTGCCTGAAATTGGTCAAAATTGAAGCTTTTGTGTAAGCAAAACTCTGTAAAAATGGCAATTTTGGTCACTCTGAGGGGTTAAAAAGTGGTTATTCAACATGAGGCACGATCTATTTGACATTTTGAATCATTTTTGGTATAGTCCGAAAAATTCATTTTCTGATGAAAATCGATGACTCCGGACCTGTCGAACGTCCCCAAAATGGTCCATATCGATGAAATTTTAACATTTAATCTTTTGACTCCAAACAACTGTTGGATGTGAATTATGACTTTTTCAACTAAAATAAGTGTGTTTAAAGTCATTTATGTGCCTGAAATTGGTCAAAATTGAAGCTTTTGTGTAAGCAAAACTCTGTAAAAATGGCAATTTTGGTCACTCTGAGGGGTTAAAAAGTGGTTATTCAACATGAGGCATGATTTATTTGACATTTTGAATCATTTTTGGTACAGTCCGAAAAATTCATTTTCTGATGAAAAACGATGACTCCGGACCTGTCGAACGTACCCAAAATGGTCCATATCGATGACATTTTAACATTTAATCTTTTGACTCCAAACGACTGTTGGATGTGAATTATGACTTTTTCAACTAAAATAAGTGTGTTTAAAGTCATTTATGTGCCTGAAACTGGTCAAAATTGAAGCTTTTGTGTGAGCAAAACTCTGTAAAAATGGCAATGTTGGTCACTCTGAGGGGTTAAAAAGTGATTATTCAACATGAGGCACGATCCATTTGACATTTTGAATCATTTTTGGTACAGTCCGAAAAATTCATTTTCTGATGAAAAACGATGACTCCGGACCTGTCGAACGTCCCCAAAATGGTCCATATCGATGAAATTTTAACATTTAATCTTTTGACTCCAAACAACTGTTGGATGTGAATTATGACTTTTTCAACTAAAATAAGTGTTTAAAGTCATTTATGTGCCTGAAATTGGTCAAAATTGAAGCTTTTGTGTAAGCAAAACTCTGTAAAAATGGCAATGTTGGTCACTCTGAGGGGTTAAAAAGTGGTTATTCAACATGAGGCACGATCCATTTGACATTTTGAATCCTTTTTGGTACAGTCCGAAAAATTAATTTTTTGATGAAAAACGATGACTCCGGACCTGTCGAACATCCCCAAAATGGTGCATATCGTTGAAATTTTAACATTTAATCTTTTGACTCCAAACGACTGTTGGATGTGAATTAAGTCTTTTTCAACTAAAATAAGTGTGTTTAAAGTCATTTATGTGCCTGAAATTGGTCAAAATTGAAGCTTTTGAATAAGCAAAACTCTGTAAAAATGGCAATTTTGGTCACTCTGAGGGGTTAAAAAGTGGTTATTCAACATGAGGCACGATCCATTTGACATTTTGAATCATTTTTGATATAGTCCGAAAAATTCATTTTCTGATGAAAAACGATGACTCCTGACCTGTCGAACGTCCCCAAAATGGTCCATATCGATGAAATTTTAACATTTAATCTTTTGACTCCAAACGACTGTTGGATGTGAATTAAGTCTTTTTCAACTAAAATAAGTGTGTTCAAAGTCATTTATGTGCCTAAAATTGGTCAAAATTGAAGCTTTTGTGTAAGCAAAACTCTGTAAAAAAGGCAATTTTGGTCACTCTGAGGGGTTAAAAAGTGGTTATTCAACATGAGGCACGATCTATATGACATTTTGAATCATTTTTTGTATAGTCCGAAAAATTCATTTTCTGATGAAAAACGATGACTCCGGACCTGTCGAACGTCCCCAAAATGGTCCATATCGATGAAATTTTAACATTTAATCTTTTGACTCCAAACGACTGTTGGATGTGAATTATGACTTTTTCAACTAAAATAAGTGTGTTTAATGTCATTTATGTGCCTTAAATTGGTCAAAATTGAAACTTTTGAGTAAGCAAAACTCTGTAAAAATGGCAATTTTGGTCACTCTGAGGGGTTAAAAAGTGGTTATTCAACATGAGGCACCATCACTTTGACATTTTGAATCATTTTTGGTACAGTCCGAAAAATTCATTTTCTGATGAAAAACG
Organism: Lissotriton vulgaris; assembly: GCF_964263255.1. Lineage (NCBI taxonomy): Eukaryota > Metazoa > Chordata > Amphibia > Caudata > Salamandridae > Lissotriton > Lissotriton vulgaris. Next base: position 8,586 of record NW_028250218.1, read on the forward strand.
ATGACTCCGGACCTGTCGAACGTACCCAAAATGGTCCATATTGATGACATTTTAACATTTAATCTTTTGACTCCAAACGACTGTTGGATGTGAATTAAGTCTTTTTCAACTAAAATAAGTGTGTTTAAAGTCATTTATGTGCCTGAAATTGGTCAAAATTGAAGCTTTTGAGTAAGCAAAACTCTGTAAAAATGGCAATTTTGGTCACTGTGAGGGGTTAAAAAGTGGTTATTCAACATGAGGCACGATCTATTTGACATTTTGAATCATTTTTGGTATAGTCCGAAAAATTCATTTTCTGATGAAAAACGATGACTCCGGACCTGTCGAACGTCCCCAAAATGGTCCATATCGATGAAATTTTAACATTTAATCTTTTGACTCCAAAGAACTGTTGGATGTGAATTAAGTCTTTTTCAACTAAAATAAGTGTGTTTAAAGTCATTTATGTGCCTGAAATTGGTCAAAATTGAAGCTTTTGTGTAAGCAAAACTCTGTAAAAATGGCAATTTTGGTCACTCTGATGGGTTAAAAAGTGGTTATTCAACATGAGGCACGATCTATTTGACATTTTGAATCATTTTTGGTATAGTCCGAAAAATTCATTTTCTGATGAAAAACGATGACTCCGGACCTGTCGAACGTCTCCAAAATGGTCCATATCGATGAAATTTTAACATTTAATCTTTTGACTCCAAACGACTGTTGGATGTGAATTATGACTTTTTCAACTAAAATAAGTGTGTTTAAAGTCATTTATGTGCCTGAAATTGGTCAAAATTGAAGCTTTTGAGTAAGCAAAACTCTGTAAAAATGGCAATTTTGGTCACTCTGAGGGGTTAAAAAGTGGTTATTCAACATGAGGCACGATCCATTTGACATTTTGAATCATTTTTGGTATAGTCCGAAAAATTCATTTTCTGGTGAAAAACGATGACTCCGGACCTGTCGAACGTCCCCAAAATGGTCCATATCGATGAAATTTTAACATTTAATCTTTTGACTCCAAACGACTGTTGGATGTGAATTAAGTCTTTTTCAACTAAAATAAGTGTGTTTAAAGTCATTTATGTGCCTGAAATTGGTCAAAATTGAAGCTTTTGTGTAAGCAAAACTCTGTAAAAATGGCAATTTTGGTCACTCTGAGGGGTTAAAAAGTGGTTATTCAACATGAGGCACGATCTATTTGACATTTTGAATCATTTTTGGTATAGTCCGAAAAATTCATTTTCTGATGAAAAACGATGACTCCGGACCTGTCGAACGTCCCCAAAATGGTCCATATCGATGAAATTTTAACATTTAATCTTTTGACTCCAAACGACTGTTGGATGTGAATTATGACTTTTTCAACTAAAATAAGTGTGTTTAAAGTCATTTATGTGCCTGAAATTGGTCAAAATTGAAGCTTTTGTGTAAGCAAAACTCTGTAAAAATGGCAATTTTGGTCACTCTGAGGGGTTAAAAAGTGGTTATTCAACATGAGGCACGATCTATTTGACATTTTGAATCATTTTTGGTATAGTCCGAAAAATTCATTTTCTGATGAAAAACGATGACTCCGGACCTGTCGAACGTCCCCAAAATGGTCCATATCGATGAAATTTTAACATTTAATCTTTTGACTCCAAACAACTGTTGGATGTGAATTATGACTTTTTCAACTAAAATAAGTGTGTTTAAAGTCATTTATGTGCCTGAAATTGGTCAAAATTGAAGCTTTTGTGTAAGCAAAACTCTGTAAAAATGGCAATTTTGGTCACTCTGAGGGGTTAAAAAGTGGTTATTCAACATGAGGCATGATTTATTTGACATTTTGAATCATTTTTGGTACAGTCCGAAAAATTCATTTTCTGATGAAAAACGATGACTCCGGACCTGTCGAACGTACCCAAAATGGTCCATATCGATGACATTTTAACATTTAATCTTTTGACTCCAAACGACTGTTGGATGTGAATTATGACTTTTTCAACTAAAATAAGTGTGTTTAAAGTCATTTATGTGCCTGAAACTGGTCAAAATTGAAGCTTTTGTGTGAGCAAAACTCTGTAAAAATGGCAATGTTGGTCACTCTGAGGGGTTAAAAAGTGATTATTCAACATGAGGCACGATCCATTTGACATTTTGAATCATTTTTGGTACAGTCCGAAAAATTCATTTTCTGATGAAAAACGATGACTCCGGACCTGTCGAACGTCCCCAAAATGGTCCATATCGATGAAATTTTAACATTTAATCTTTTGACTCCAAACAACTGTTGGATGTGAATTATGACTTTTTCAACTAAAATAAGTGTTTAAAGTCATTTATGTGCCTGAAATTGGTCAAAATTGAAGCTTTTGTGTAAGCAAAACTCTGTAAAAATGGCAATGTTGGTCACTCTGAGGGGTTAAAAAGTGGTTATTCAACATGAGGCACGATCCATTTGACATTTTGAATCCTTTTTGGTACAGTCCGAAAAATTAATTTTTTGATGAAAAACGATGACTCCGGACCTGTCGAACATCCCCAAAATGGTGCATATCGTTGAAATTTTAACATTTAATCTTTTGACTCCAAACGACTGTTGGATGTGAATTAAGTCTTTTTCAACTAAAATAAGTGTGTTTAAAGTCATTTATGTGCCTGAAATTGGTCAAAATTGAAGCTTTTGAATAAGCAAAACTCTGTAAAAATGGCAATTTTGGTCACTCTGAGGGGTTAAAAAGTGGTTATTCAACATGAGGCACGATCCATTTGACATTTTGAATCATTTTTGATATAGTCCGAAAAATTCATTTTCTGATGAAAAACGATGACTCCTGACCTGTCGAACGTCCCCAAAATGGTCCATATCGATGAAATTTTAACATTTAATCTTTTGACTCCAAACGACTGTTGGATGTGAATTAAGTCTTTTTCAACTAAAATAAGTGTGTTTAAAGTCATTTATGTGCCTAAAATTGGTCAAAATTGAAGCTTTTGTGTAAGCAAAACTCTGTAAAAAAGGCAATTTTGGTCACTCTGAGGGGTTAAAAAGTGGTTATTCAACATGAGGCACGATCTATATGACATTTTGAATCATTTTTTGTATAGTCCGAAAAATTCATTTTCTGATGAAAAACGATGACTCCGGACCTGTCGAACGTACCCAAAATGGTCCATATTGATGACATTTTAACATTTAATCTTTTGACTCCAAACGACTGTTGGATGTGAATTAAGTCTTTTTCAACTAAAATAAGTGTGTTTAAAGTCATTTATGTGCCTGAAATTGGTCAAAATTGAAGCTTTTGAGTAAGCAAAACTCTGTAAAAATGGCAATTTTGGTCACTGTGAGGGGTTAAAAAGTGGTTATTCAACATGAGGCACGATCTATTTGACATTTTGAATCATTTTTGGTATAGTCCGAAAAATTCATTTTCTGATGAAAAACGATGACTCCGGACCTGTCGAACGTCCCCAAAATGGTCCATATCGATGAAATTTTAACATTTAATCTTTTGACTCCAAAGAACTGTTGGATGTGAATTAAGTCTTTTTCAACTAAAATAAGTGTGTTTAAAGTCATTTATGTGCCTGAAATTGGTCAAAATTGAAGCTTTTGTGTAAGCAAAACTCTGTAAAAATGGCAATTTTGGTCACTCTGATGGGTTAAAAAGTGGTTATTCAACATGAGGCACGATCCATTTGACATTTTGAATCATTTTTGGTATAGTCCGAAAAATTCATTTTCTGATGAAAAACGATGACTCCGGACCTGTCGAACGTCCCCAAAATGGTCCATATCGATGAAATTTTAACATTTAATCTTTTGACTCCAAACGACTGTTGGATGTGAATTAAGTCTTTTTCAACTAAAATAAGTGTGTTTAAAGTCATTTATGTGCCTGAAATTGGTCAAAATTGAAGCTTTTGTGTAAGCAAAACTCTGTAAAAATGGCAATTTTGGTCACTCTGAGGGGTTAAAAAGTGGTTATTCAACATGAGGCACGATCCATTTGACATTTTGAATCATTTTTGGTACAGTCCGAAAAATTAATTTTTTGATGAAAAACGATGACTCCGGACCTGTCGAACATCCCCAAAATGGTCCATATCGATGAAATTTTAACATTTAATCTTTTGACTCCAAACGACTGTTGGATGTGAATTAAGTCTTTTTCAACTAAAATAAGTATGTTTAAAGTCATTTATGTGCCTGAAATTGGTCAAAATTGAAGCTTTTGTGTAAGCAAAACTCTGTAAAAATGGCAATTTTGGTCACTCTGAGGGGTTAAAAAGTGGTTATTCAACATGAGGCACGATCTATTTGACATTTTGAATCATTTTTGGTATAGTCCGAAAAATTCATTTTCTGATGAAAAACGATGACTCCGGACCTGTCGAACGTCCCCAAAATGGTCCATATCGATGAAATTTTAACATTTAATCTTTTGACTCCAAACGACTGTTGGATGTGAATTATGACTTTTTCAACTAAAATAAGTGTGTTTAAAGTCATTTATGTGCCTGAAATTGGTCAAAATTGAAGCTTTTGTGTAAGCAAAACTCTGTAAAAATGGCAATTTTTGTCACTCTGAGGGGTTAAAAAGTGGTTATTCAACATGAGGCACGATCTATTTGACATTTTGAATCATTTTTGGTATAGTCCGAAAAATTCATTTTCTGATGAAAAACGATGACTCTGGACCTGTCGAACGTCCCCAAAATGGTCCATATCGATGATATTTTAACATTTAATCTTTTGACTCCAAACAACTGTTGGATGTGAATTATGACTTTTTCAACTAAAATAAGTGTGTTTAAAGTCATTTATGTGCCTGAAATTGGTCAAAATTGAAGCTTTTGTGTAAGCAAAACTCTGTAAAAATGGCAATTTTGGTCACTCTGAGGGGTTAAAAAGTGGTTATTCAACATGAGGCATGATTTATTTGACATTTTGAATCATTTTTGGTACAGTCCGAAAAATTCATTTTCTGATGAAAAACGATGACTCCGGACCTGTCGAACGTACCCAAAATGGTCCATATCGATGACATTTTAACATTTAATCTTTTGACTCCAAACGACTGTTGGATGTGAATTATGACTTTTTCAACTAAAATAAGTGTGTTTAAAGTCATTTATGTGCCTGAAATTGGTCAAAATTGAAGCTTTTGTGTAAGCAAAACTCTGTAAAAATGGCAATTTTGGTCACTCTGAGGGGTTAAAAAGTGGTTATTCAACATGAGGCACGATCTATTTGACATTTTGAATCATTTTTGGTATAGTCCGAAAAATTCATTTTCTGATGAAAAACGATGACTCCGGACCTGTCGAACATCCCCAAAATGGTCCATATCGATGAAATTTTAACATTTAATCTTTTGACTCCAAACGACTGTTGGATGTGAATTAAGTCTTTTTCAACTAAAATAAGTGTGTTTAAAGTCATTTATGTGCCTGAAATTGGTCAAAATTGAAGATTTTGTGTAAGCAAAACTCTGTAAAAATGGCAATTTTGGTCACTCTGAGGGGTTAAAAAGTGGTTATTCAACATGAGGCACGATCTATTTGACATTTTGAATCATTTTTGGTATAGTCCGAAAAATTCATTTTCTGATGAAAAACGATGACTCCGGACCTGTCGAACGTCCCCAAAATGGTCCATATCGATGAAATTTTAACATTTAATCTTTTGACTCCAAACGACTGTTGGATGTGAATTATGACTTTTTCAACTAAAATAAGTGTGTTTAAAGTCATTTATGTGCCTGAAATTGGTCAAAATTGAAGCTTTTGTGTAAGCAAAACTCTGTAAAAATGGCAATTTTGGTCACTCTGAGGGGTTAAAAAGTGGTTATTCAACATGAGGCACGATCTATTTGACATTTTGAATCATTTTTGGTATAGTCCGAAAAATTCATTTTCTGATGAAAAACGATGACTCCGGACCTGTCGAACGTCCCCAAAATGGTCCATATCGATGAAATTTTAACATTTAATCTTTTGACTCCAAACGACTGTTGGATGTGAATTATGACTTTTTCAACTAAAATAAGTGTGTTTAAAGTCATTTATGTGCCTGAAATTGGTCAAAATTGAAGCTTTTGTGTAAGCAAAACTCTGTAAAAATGGCAATTTTGGTCACTCTGAGGGGTTAAAAAGTGGTTATTCAACATGAGGCACGATCTATTTGACATTTTGAATCATTTTTGGTATAGTCCGAAAAATTCATTTTCTGATGAAAAACGATGACTCCGGACCTGTCGAACGTCCCCAAAATGGTCCATATCGATGAAATTTTAACATTTAATCTTTTGACTCCAAACAACTGTTGGATGTGAATTATGACTTTTTCAACTAAAATAAGTGTGTTTAAAGTCATTTATGTGCCTGAAATTGGTCAAAATTGAAGCTTTTGTGTCAGCAAAACTCTGTAAAAATGGCAATTTTGGTCACTCTGAGGGGTTAAAAAGTGGTTATTCAACATGAGGCATGATTTATTTGACATTTTGAATCATTTTTGGTACAGTCCGAAAAATTCATTTTCTGATGAAAAACGATGACTCCGGACCTGTCGAACATACCCAAAATGGTCCATATCGATGACATTTTAACATTTAATCTTTTGACTCCAAACGACTGTTGGATGTGAATTATGACTTTTTCAACTAAAATAAGTGTGTTTAAAGTCATTTATGTGCCTGAAACTGGTCAAAATTGAAGCTTTTGTGTGAGCAAAACTCTGTAAAAATGGCAATGTTGGTCACTCTGAGGGGTTAAAAAGTGATTATTCAACATGAGGCACGATCCATTTGACATTTTGAATCATTTTTGGTACAGTCCGAAAAATTAATTTTTTGATGAAAAACGATGACTCCGGACCTGTCGAACATCCCCAAAATGGTCCATATCGATGAAATTTTAACATTTAATCTTTTGACTCCAAACGACTGTTGGATGTGAATTAAGTCTTTTTCAACTAAAATAAGTGTGTTTAAAGTCATTTATGTGCCTGAAATTGGTCAAAATTGAAGCTTTTGTGTAAGCAAAACTCTGTAAAAATGGCAATTTTGGTCACTCTGAGGGGTTAAAAAGTGGTTATTCAACATGAGGCACGATCTATTTGACATTTTGAATCATTTTTGGTATAGTCCGAAAAATTCATTTTCTGATGAAAAACGATGACTCTGGACCTGTCGAACGTCCCCAAAATGGTCCATATCGATGAAATTTTAACATTTAATCTTTTGACTCCAAACGACTGTTGGATGTGAATTATGACTTTTTCAACTAAAATAAGTGTGTTTAAAGTCATTTATGTGCCTGAAATTGGTCAAAATTGAAGCTTTTGTGTAAGCAAAACTCTGTAAAAATGGCAATTTTGGTCACTCTGAGGGGTTAAAAAGTGGTTATTCAACATGAGGCACGATCTATTTGACATTTTGAATCATTTTTGGTATAGTCCGAAAAATTCATTTTCTGATGAAAAACGATGACTCCGGACCTGTCGAACGTCCCCAAAATGGTCCATATCGATGAAATTTTAACATTTAATCTTTTGACTCCAAACAACTGTTGGATGTGAATTATGACTTTTTCAACTAAAATAAGTGTTTAAAGTCATTTATGTGCCTGAAATTGGTCAAAATTGAAGCTTTTGTGTAAGCAAAACTCTGTAAAAATGGCAATGTTGGTCACTCTGAGGGGTTAAAAAGTGGTTATTCAACATGAGGCACGATCCATTTGACATTTTGAATCATTTTTGGTACAGTCCGAAAAATTAATTTTTTGATGAAAAACGATGACTCCGGACCTGTCGAACATCCCCAAAATGGTGCATATCGTTGAAATTTTAACATTTAATCTTTTGACTCCAAACGACTGTTGGATGTGAATTAAGTCTTTTTCAACTAAAATAAGTGTGTTTAAAGTCATTTATGTGCCTGAAATTGGTCAAAATTGAAGCTTTTGAATAAGCAAAACTCTGTAAAAATGGCAATTTTGGTCACTGTGAGGGGTTAAAAAGTGGTTATTCAACATGAGGCACGATCTATTTGACATTTTGAATCATTTTTGGTATAGTCCGAAAAATTCATTTTCTGATGAAAAACGATGACTCCGGACCTGTCGAACGTCCCCAAAATGGTCCATATCGATGAAATTTTAACATTTAATCTTTTGACTCCAAAGAACTGTTGGATGTGAATTAAGTCTTTTTCAACTAAAATAAGTGTGTTTAAAGTCATTTATGTGCCTGAAATTGGTCAAAATTGAAGCTTTTGTGTAAGCAAAACTCTGTAAAAATGGCAATTTTGGTCACTCTGATGGGTTAAAAAGTGGTTATTCAACATGAGGCACGATCCATTTGACATTTTGAATCATTTTTGGTATAGTCCGAAAAATTCATTTTCTGATGAAAAACGATGACTCCGGACCTGTCGAACGTCCCCAAAATGGTCCATATCGATGAAATTTTAACATTTAATCTTTTGACTCCAAACGACTGTTGGATGTGAATTAAGTCTTTTTCAACTAAAATAAGTGTGTTTAAAGTCATTTATGTGCCTGAAATTGGTCAAAATTGAAGCTTTTGTGTAAGCAAAACTCTGTAAAAATGGCAATTTTGGTCACTCTGAGGGGTTAAAAAGTGGTTATTCAACATGAGGCACCATCACTTTGACATTTTGAATCATTTTTGGTACAGTCCGAAAAATTCATTTTCTGATGAAAAACGATGACTCCGGACCTGTCAAACGTACCCAAAATGGTCCATATCGATGACATTTTAACATTTAATCTTTTGACTCCAAACGACTGTTGGATGTGAATTATGACTTTTTCAACTAAAATAAGTGTGTTTAAAGTCATTTATGTGCCTGAAACTGGTTGAAATTGAAGCTTTTGTGTGAGCAAAACTCTGTAAAAATGGCAATGTTGGTCACTCTGAGGGGTTAAAAAGTGATTATTCAACATGAGGCACGATCCATTTGACATTTTGAATCATTTTTGGTACAGTCCGAAAAATTAATTTTTTGATGAAAAACGATGACTCCGGACCTGTCGAACATCCCCAAAATGGTCCATATCGATGACATTTTAACATTTAATCTTTTGACTCCAAACGACTGTTGGATGTAAATTAAGTCTTTTTCAACTAAAATAAGTGTGTTTAAAGTCATTTATGTGCCTGAAATTGGTCAAAATTGAAGCTTTTGTGTAAGCAAAACTCTGTAAAAATGGCAATTTTGGTCACTCTGAGGGGTTAAAAAGTGGTTATTCAACATGAGGCACGATCTATTTGACATTTTGAATCATTTTTGGTATAGTCCGAAAAATTCATTTTCTGATGAAAAACGATGACTCCGGACCTGTCGAACGTCCCCAAAATGGTCCATATCGATGAAATTTTAACATTTAATCTTTTGACTCCAAACAACTGTTGGATGTGAATTATGACTTTTTCAACTAAAATAAGTGTGTTTAAAGTCATTTATGTGCCTGAAATTGGTCAAAATTGAAGCTTTTGTGTAAGCAAAACTCTGTAAAAATGGCAATTTTGGTCACTCTGAGGGGTTAAAAAGTGGTTATTCAACATGAGGCATGATTTATTTGACATTTTGAATCATTTTTGGTACAGTCCGAAAAATTCATTTTCTGATGAAAAACGATGACTCCGGACCTGTCGAACGTACCCAAAATGGTCCATATCGATGACATTTTAACATTTAATCTTTTGACTCCAAACGACTGTTGGATGTGAATTATGACTTTTTCAACTAAAATAAGTGTGTTTAAAGTCATTTATGTGCCTGAAACTGGTCAAAATTGAAACTTTTGTGTGAGCAAAACTCTGTAAAAATGGCAATGTTGGTCACTCTGAGGGGTTAAAAAGTGATTATTCAACATGAGGCACGATCCATTTGACATTTTGAATCATTTTTGGTACAGTCCGAAAAATTAATTTTTTGATGAAAAACGATGACTCCGGACCTGTCGAACATCCCCAAAATGGTCCATATCGATGAAATTTTAACATTTAATCTTTTGACTCCAAACGACTGTTGGATGTGAATTAAGTCTTTTTCAACTAAAATAAGTGTGTTTAAAGTCATTTATGTGCCTGAAATTGGTCAAAATTGAAGCTTTTGTGTAAGCAAAACTCTGTAAAAATGGCAATTTTGGTCACTCTGAGGGGTTAAAAAGTGGTTATTCAACATGAGGCACCATCACTTTGACATTTTGAATCATTTTTGGTACAGTCCGAAAAATTCATTTTCTGATGAAAAACGATGACTCCAGACCTGTCGAACGTACCCAAAATGGTCCATATCGATGACATTTTAACATTTAATCTTTTGACTCCAAACGACTGTTGGATGTGAATTATGACTTTTTCAACTAAAATAAGTGTGTTTAAAGTCATTTATGTGCCTGAAACTGGTCGAAATTGAAGCTTTTGTGTGAGCAAAACTCTGTAAAAATGGCAATGTTGGTCACTCTGAGGGGTTAAAAAGTGATTATTCAACATGAGGCACGATCCATTTGACATTTTGAATCATTTTTGGTACAGTCCAAAAAATTAATTTTTTGATGAAAAACGATGACTCCGGACCTGTCGAACATCCCCAAAATGGTCCATATCGATGAAATTTTAACATTTAATCTTTTGACTCCAAACGACTGTTGGATGTGAATTAAGTCTTTTTCAACTAAAATAAGTGTGTTTAAAGTCATTTATGTGCTTGAAACTGGTCGAAATTGAAGCTTTTGTGTGAGCAAAACTCTGTAAAAATGGCAATGTTGGTCACTCTGAGGGGTTAAAAAGTGATTATTCAACATGAGGCACGATCCATTTGACATTTTGAATCATTTTTGGTACAGTCCGAAAAATTAATTTTTTGATGAAAAACGATGACTCCGGACCTGTCGAACATCCCCAAAATGGTCCATATCGATGAAATTTTAACATTTAATCTTTTGACTCCAAACGACTGTTGGATGTGAATTAAGTCTTTTTCAACTAAAAGAAGTGTGTTTAAAGTCATTTATGTGCCTGAAATTGGTCAAAATTGAAGCTTTTGTGTAAGCAAAACTCTGTAAAAATGGCAATTTTGGTCACTCTGAGGGGTTAAAAAGTGGTTATTCAACATGAGGCACGATCTATTTGACATTTTGAATCATTTTTGGTATAGTCCGAAAAATTCATTTTCTGATGAAAAACGATGACTCCGGACCTGTCGAACGTCCCCAAAATGGTCCATATCGATGACATTTTAACATTTAATCTTTTGACTCCAAACGACTGTTGGATGTGAATTATGACTTTTTCAACTAAAATAAGTGTGTTTAAAGTCATTTATGTGCCTGAAATTGGTCAAAATTGAAGCTTTTGTGTAAGCAAAACTCTGTAAAAATGGCAATTTTGGTCACTCTGAGGGGTTAAAAAGTGGTTATTCAACATGAGGCACGATCTATTTGACATTTTGAATCATTTTTGGTATAGTCCGAAAAATTCATTTTCTGATGAAAAACGATGACTCCGGACCTGTCGAACGTCCCCAAAATGGTCCATATCGATGAAATTTTAACATTTAATCTTTTGACTCCAAACAACTGTTGGATGTGAAATATGACTTTTTCAACTAAAATAAGTGTGTTTAAAGTCATTTATGTGCCTGAAATTGGTCAAAATTGAAGCTTTTGTGTAAGCAAAACTCTGTAAAAATGGCAATTTTGGTCACTCTGAGGGGTTAAAAAGTGGTTATTCAACATGAGGCACGATCTATTTGACATTTTGAATCATTTTTGGTATAGTCCGAAAAATTCATTTTCTGATGAAAAACGATGACTCCGGACCTGTCGAACGTCCCCAAAATGGTCCATATCGATGAAATTTTAACATTTAATCTTTTGACTCCAAACAACTGTTGGATGTGAATTATGACTTTTTCAACTAAAATAAGTGTTTAAAGTCATTTATGTGCCTGAAATTGGTCAAAATTGAAGCTTTTGTGTAAGCAAAACTCTGTAAAAATGGCAATGTTGGTCACTCTGAGGGGTTAAAAAGTGGTTATTCAACATGAGGCACGATCCATTTGACATTTTGAATCATTTTTGGTACAGTCCGAAAAATTAATTTTTTGATGAAAAACGATGACTCCGGACCTGTCGAACATCCCCAAAATGGTGCATATCGTTGAAATTTTAACATTTAATCTTTTGACTCCAAACGACTGTTGGATGTGAATTAAGTCTTTTTCAACTAAAATAAGTGTGTTTAAAGTCATTTATGTGCCTGAAATTGGTCAAAATTGAAGCTTTTGAATAAGCAAAACTCTGTAAAAATGGCAATTTTGGTCACTCTGATGGGTTAAAAAGTGGTTATTCAACATGAGGCACGATCCATTTGACATTTTGAATCATTTTTGGTATAGTCCGAAAAATTCATTTTCTGATGAAAAACGATGACTCCGGACCTGTCAAACGTACCCAAAATGGTCCATATCGATGACATTTTAACATTTAATCTTTTGACTCCAAACGACTGTTGGATGTGAATTATGACTTTTTCAACTAAAATAAGTGTGTTTAAAGTCATTTATGTGCCTGAAACTGGTCGAAATTGAAGCTTTTGTGTGAGCAAAACTCTGTAAAAATGGCAATGTTGGTCACTCTGAGGGGTTAAAAAGTGATTATTCAACATGAGGCACGATCCATTTGACATTTTGAATCATTTTTGGTACAGTCCGAAAAATTAATTTTTTGATGAAAAACGATGACTCCGGACCTGTCGAACATCCCTAAAATGGTCCATATCGATGAAATTTTAACATTTAATCTTTTGACTCCAAACGACTGTTGGATGTGAATTAAGTCTTTTTCAACTAAAATAAGTGTGTTTAAAGTCATTTATGTGCCTGAAACTGGTCGAAATTGAAGCTTTTGTGTGAGCAAAACTCTGTAAAAATGGCAATGTTGGTCACTCTGAGGGGTTAAAAAGTGATTATTCAACCTGAGGCACGATCCATTTGACATTTTGAATCATTTTTGGTACAGTCCGAAAAATTAATTTTTTGATGAAAAACGATGACTCCGGACCTGTCGAACATCCCCAAAATGGTCCATATCGATGAAATTTTAACATTTAATCTTTTGACTCCAAACGACTGTTGGATGTGAATTAAGTCTTTTTCAACTAAAATAAGTGTGTTTAAAGTCATTTATGTGCCTGAAATTGGTCAAAATTGAAGCTTTTGTGTAAGCAAAACTCTGTAAAAATGGCAATTTTGGTCACTCTGAGGGGTTAAAAAGTGGTTATTCAACATGAGGCACGATCTATTTGACATTTTGAATCATTTTTGGTATAGTCCGAAAAATTCATTTTCTGATGAAAAACGATGACTCCGGACCTGTCGAACGTCCCCAAAATGGTCCATATCGATGAAATTTTAACATTTAATCTTTTGACTCCAAACGACTGTTGGATGTGAATTATGACTTTTTCAACTAAAATAAGTGTGTTTAAAGTCATTTATGTGCCTGAAATTGGTCAAAATTGAAGCTTTTGTGTAAGCAAAACTCTGTAAAAATGGCAATTTTGGTCACTCTGAGGGGTTAAAAAGTGGTTATTCAACATGAGGCACGATCTATTTGACATTTTGAATCATTTTTGGTATAGTCCGAAAAATTCATTTTCTGATGAAAAACGATGACTCCGGACCTGTCGAACGTCCCCAAAATGGTCCATATCGATGAAATTTTAACATTTAATCTTTTGACTCCAAACAACTGTTGGATGTGAATTATGACTTTTTCAACTAAAATAAGTGTGTTTAAAGTCATTTATGTGCCTGAAACTGGTCAAAATTGAAGCTTTTGTGTGAGCAAAACTCTGTAAAAATGGCAATGTTGGTCACTCTGAGGGGTTAAAAAGTGATTATTCAACATGAGGCACGATCCATTTGACATTTTGAATCATTTTTGGTACAGTCCGAAAAATTAATTTTTTGATGAAAAACGATGACTCCGGACCTGTCGAACATCCCCAAAATGGTCCATATCGATGAAATTTTAACATTTAATCTTTTGACTCCAAACGACTGTTGGATGTGAATTAAGTCTTTTTCAACTAAAATAAGTGTGTTTAAAGTCATTTATGTGCCTGAAATTGGTCAAAATTGAAGCTTTTGTGTAAGCAAAACTCTGTAAAAATGGCAATTTTGGTCACTCTGAGGGGTTAAAAAGTGGTTATTCAACATGAGGCACGATTTATTTGACATTTTGAATCATTTTTGGTATAGTCCGAAAAATTCATTTTCTGATGAAAAACGATGACTCCGGACCTGTCGAACGTCTCCAAAATGGTCCATATCGATGACATTTTAACATTTAATCTTTTGACTCCAAACGACTGTTGGATGTGAATTATAAATTTTTCAACTAAAATAAGTGTGTTTAAAGTCATTTATGTGCCTGAAATTGGTCAAAATTGAAGCTTTTGTGTAAGCAAAACTCTGTAAAAATGGCAATTTTGGTCACTCTGAGGGGTTAAAAAGTGGTTATTCAACATGAGGCACGATCTATATGACATTTTGAATCATTTTTGGTATAGTCTGAAAAATTCATTTTCTGATGAAAAACGATGACTCCGGACCTGTCGAACATCCCCAAAATGGTCCATATCGATGAAATTTTAACATTTAATCTTTTGACTCCAAACGACTGTTGGATGTGAATTAAGTCTTTTTCAACTAAAATAAGTGTGTTTAAAGTCATTTATGTACATGAAATTGGTCAAAATTGAAGCTTTTGTGTAAGCAAAACTCTGTAAAAATGGCAATGTTGGTCACTCTGATGGGTTAAAAAGTGGTTATTCAACATGAGGCACGATCTACTTGACATTTTGAATCATTTTTGGTATAGTCCGAAAAATTCATTTTCTGATGAAAAACGATGACTCCGGACCTGTCGAACGTCCCCAAAATGGTCCATATCGATGAAATTTTAACATTTAATCTTTTGACTCCAAAAGACTGTTGGATGTAAATTATGACTTTTTCAACTAAAATAAGTGTGTTTAAAGTCATTTATGTACATGAAATTGGTCAAAATTGAAGCTTTTGAGTAAGCAAAACTCTGTAAAAATGGCAATTTTGGTCGCTGTGAGGGGTTAAAAAGTGGTTATTCAACATGAGGCACGATCCATTTGACATTTTGAATCATTTTTGGTATAGTCCGAAAAATTCATTTTCTGATGAAAAACGATGACTCCGGACCTGTCGAACGTCCCCAAAATGGTCCATATCGATGAAATTTTAACATTTAATCTTTTGACTCCAAACGACTGTTGGATGTGAAATAAGTCTTTTTCAACTAAAATAAGTGTGTTTAAAGTCATTTATGTGCCTGAAATTGGTCAAAATTGAAGCTTTTGCGTAAGCAAAACTCTGTAAAAATGGCAATTTTGGTCACTCTGAGGGGTTAAAAAGTGGTTATTCAACATGAGGCACGATCTATTTGACATTTTGAATCATTTTTGGTATAGTCCGAAAAATTCATTTTCTGATGAAAAACGATGACTCCGGACCTGTCGAACGTCCCAAAAATGGTCCATATCGAGGAAATTTTAACATTTAATCTTTTGACTCCAAAGGACTGTTGGATGTGAATTATGACTTTTCCAACTAAAATAAGTGTGTTTAAAGTCATTTATGTGCCTGAAATTGGTCAAAATTGAAGCTTTTGTGTAAGCAAAACTCTGTAAAAATGGCAATTTTGGTCACTCTGAGGGGTTAAAAAGTGGTTATTCAACATGAGGCACGATCTATTTGACATTTTGAATCATTTTTGGTATAGTCCGAAAAATTCATTTTCTGATGAAAAACGATGACTCCGGACCTGTCGAACGTCCCCAAAATGGTCCATATCGATGAAATTTTAACATTTAATCTTTTGACTCCAAACGACTGTTGGATGTGAATTAAGTCTTTTTCAACTAAAATAAGTGTGTTTAAAGTCATTTATGTACATGAAATTGGTCAAAATTGAAGCTTTTGTGTAAGCAAAACTCTGTAAAAATGGCAATGTTGGTCACTCTGATGGGTTAAAAAGTGGTTATTCAACATGAGGCACGATCTACTTGACATTTTGAATCATTTTTGCTATAGTCCGAAAAATTCATTTTCTGATGAAAAACGATGACTCCGGACCTGTCGAACATCCCCAAAATGGTCCATATCGATGAAATTTTAACATTTAATCTTTTGACTCCAAACGACTGTTGGATGTGAATTAAGTCTTTTTCAACTAAAATAAGTGTGTTTAAAGTCATTTATGTGCCTGAAATTGGTCAAAATTGAAGCTTTTGTGTAAGCAAAACTCTGTAAAAATGGCAATTTTGGTCACTCTGAGGGGTTAAAAAGTGGTTATTCAACCTGAGGCACCATCACTTTGACATTTTGAATCATTTTTGGTACAGTCTGAAAAATTCATTTTCTGATGAAAAACCATGACTCCGGACCTGTCGAACATCCCCAAAATGGTCCATATCGATGAAATTTTAACATTTAATCTTTTGACTCCAAACGACTGTTGGATGTGAATTAAGTCTTTTTCAACTAAAATAAGTGTGTTTAAAGTCATTTATGTACATGAAATTGGTCAAAATTAAAGCTTTTGTGTAAGCAAAACTCTGTAAAAAGTGCAATGTTGGTCACTCTGATGGGTTAAAAAGTGGTTATTCAACATGAGGCACGATCTACTTGACATTTTGAATCATTTTTGGTATAGTCCGAAAAATTCATTTTCTGATGAAAAACGATGACTCCGGACCTGTCGAACGTCCCCAAAATGGTCCATATCGATGAAATTTTAACATTTAATCTTTTGACTCCAAAAGACTGTTGGATGTGAATTATGACTTTTTCAACTAAAATAAGTGTGTTTAAAGTCATTTATGTACATGAAATTGGTCAAAATTGAAGCGTTTGAGTAAGCAAAACTCTGTAAAAATGGCAATTTTGGTCGCTGTGAGGGGTTAAAAAGTGGTTATTCAACATGAGGCACGATCCATTTGACATTTTGAATCATTTTTGGTATAGTCCGAAAAATTAATTTTCTGATGAAAAACGATGACTCCGGACCTGTCAAACGTACCCAAAATGGTCCATATCGATGACATTTTAACATTTAATCTTTTGACTCAAAACGACTGTTGGATGTGAATTATGACTTTTTCAACTAAAATAAGTGTGTTTAAAGTCATTTATGTGCCTGAAACTGGTCGAAATTGAAGCTTTTGTGTGAGCAAAACTCTGTAAAAATGGCAATGTTGGTCACTCTGAGGGGTTAAAAAGTGATTATTCAACATGAGGCACGATCCATTTGACATTTTGAATCATTTTTGGTACAGTCCGAAAAATTAATTTTTTGATGAAAAACGATGACTCCGGACCTGTCGAACATCCCCAAAATGGTCCATATCGATGAAATTTTAACATTTAATCTTTTGACTCCAAACGACTGTTGGATGTGAATTAAGTCTTTTTCAACTAAAATAAGTGTGTTTAAAGTCATTTATGTGCCTGAAACTGGTCGAAATTGAAGCTTTTGTGTGAGCAAAACTCTGTAAAAATGGCAATGTTGGTCACTCTGAGGGGTTAAAAAGTGATTATTCAACCTGAGGCACGATCCATTTGACATTTTGAATCATTTTTGGTACAGTCCGAAAAATTAATTTTTTGATGAAAAACCATGACTCCGGACCTGTCGAACATCCCCAAAATGGTCCATATCGATGAAATTTTAACATTTAATCTTTTGACTCCAAACGACTGTTGGATGTGAATTAAGTCTTTTTCAACTAAAATAAGTGTGTTTAAAGTCATTTATGTGCCTGAAATTGGTCAAAATTGAAGCTTTTGTGTAAGCAAAACTCTGTAAAAATGGCAATTTTGGTCACTCTGAGGGGTTAAAAAGTGGTTATTCAACATGAGGCACGATCTATTTGACATTTTGAATCATTTTTGGTATAGTCCGAAAAATTCATTTTCTGATGAAAAACGATGACTCCGGACCTGTCGAACGTCCCCAAAATGGTCCATATCGATGAAATTTTAACATTTAATCTTTTGACTCCAAACAACTGTTGGATGTGAATTATGACTTTTTCAACTAAAATAAGTGTGTTTAAAGTCATTTATGTGCCTGAAATTGGTCAAAATTGAAGCTTTTGTGTAAGCAAAACTCTGTAAAAATGGCAATTTTGGTCACTCTGAGGGGTTAAAAAGTGGTTATTCAACATGAGGCATGATTTATTTGACATTTTGAATCATTTTTGGTACAGTCCGAAAAATTCATTTTCTGATGAAAAACGATGACTCCGGACCTGTCGAACGTCCCAAAAATGGTCCATATCGAGGAAATTTTAACATTTAATCTTTTGACTCCAAACGACTGTTGGATGTGAATTATGACTTTTCCAACTAAAATAAGTGTGTTTAAAGTCATTTATGTGCCTGAAATTGGTCAAAATTGAAGCTTTTGTGTAAGCAAAACTCTGTAAAAATGGCAATTTTGGTCACTCTGAGGGGTTAAAAAGTGGTTATTCAACATGAGGCACGATCTATTTGACATTTTGAATCATTTTTGGTACAGTCCGAAAAATTCATTTTCTGATGAAAAACAATGACTCCGGACCTGTCAAACGTACCCAAAATGGTCCATATCGATGACATTTTAACATTTAATCTTTTGACTCCAAACGACTGTTGGATGTGAATTATGACTTTTTCAACTAAAATAAGTGTGTTTAAAGTCATTTATGTGCCTGAAACTGGTCGAAATTGAAGCTTTTGTGTGAGCAAAACTCTGTAAAAATGGCAATGTTGGTCACTCTGAGGGGTTAAAAAGTGATTATTCAACATGAGGCACGATCCATTTGACATTTTGAATCATTTTTGGTACAGTCCGAAAAATTAATTTTTTGATGAAAAACGATGACTCCGGACCTGTCGAACATCCCCAAAATGGTCCATATCGATGAAATTTTAACATTTAATCTTTTGACTCCAAACGACTGTTGGATGTGAATTAAGTCTTTTTCAACTAAAATAAGTGTGTTTAAAGTCATTTATGTGCCTGAAACTGGTCGAAATTGAAGCTTTTGTGTGAGCAAAACTCTGTAAAAATGGCAATGTTGGTCACTCTGAGGGGTTAAAAAGTGATTATTCAACCTGAGGCACGATCCATTTGACATTTTGAATCATTTTTGGTACAGTCCGAAAAATTAATTTTTTGATGAAAAACGATGACTCCGGACCTGTCGAACATCCCCAAAATGGTCCATATCGATGAAATTTTAACATTTAATCTTTTGACTCCAAACGACCTTTGGATGTGAATTAAGTCTTTTTCAACTAAAATAAGTGTGTTTAAAGTCATTTATGTGCCTGAAATTGGTCAAAATTGAAGCTTTTGTGTAAGCAAAACTCTGTAAAAATGGCAATTTTGGTCACTCTGAGGGGTTAAAAAGTGGTTATTCAACATGAGGCACGATCTATTTGACATTTTGAATCATTTTTGGTATAGTCCGAAAAATTCATTTTCTGATGAAAAACGATGACTCCGGACCTGTCGAACGTCCCCA
Source organism: Lissotriton vulgaris (assembly GCF_964263255.1). Lineage (NCBI taxonomy): Eukaryota > Metazoa > Chordata > Amphibia > Caudata > Salamandridae > Lissotriton > Lissotriton vulgaris. The sequence goes on from NW_028250218.1 coordinate 28,201, forward strand.
AAATGGTCCATATCGATGAAATTTTAACATTTAATCTTTTGACTCCAAACGACTGTTGGATGTGAATTATGACTTTTTCAACTAAAATAAGTGTGTTTAAAGTCATTTATGTGCCTGAAATTGGTCAAAATTGAAGCTTTTGTGTAAGCAAAACTCTGTAAAAATGGCAATTTTGGTCACTCTGAGGGGTTAAAAAGTGGTTATTCAACATGAGGCACGATCTATTTGACATTTTGAATCATTTTTGGTATAGTCCGAAAAATTCATTTTCTGATGAAAAACGATGACTCCGGACCTGTCGAACGTCCCCAAAATGGTCCATATCGATGAAATTTTAACATTTAATCTTTTGACTCCAAACAACTGTTGGATGTGAATTATGACTTTTTCAACTAAAATAAGTGTGTTTAAAGTCATTTATGTGCCTGAAATTGGTCAAAATTGAAGCTTTTGTGTAAGCAAAACTCTGTAAAAATGGCAATTTTGGTCACTCTGAGGGGTTAAAAAGTGGTTATTCAACATGAGGCATGATTTATTTGACATTTTGAATCATTTTTGGTACAGTCCGAAAAATTCATTTTCTGATGAAAAACGATGACTCCGGACCTGTCGAACGTACCCAAAATGGTCCATATCGATGACATTTTAACATTTAATCTTTTGACTCCAAACGACTGTTGGATGTGAATTATGACTTTTTCAACTAAAATAAGTGTGTTTAAAGTCATTTATGTGCCTGAAATTGGTCAAAATTGAAGCTTTTGTGTAAGCAAAACTCTGTAAAAATGGCAATTTTGGTCACTCTGAGGGGTTAAAAAGTGGTTATTCAACATGAGGCACGATCTATTTGACATTTTGAATCATTTTTGGTATAGTCCGAAAAATTCATTTTCTGATGAAAAACGATGACTCCGGACCTGTCGAACATCCCCAAAATGGTCCATATCGATGAAATTTTAACATTTAATCTTTTGACTCCAAACGACTGTTGGATGTGAATTAAGTCTTTTTCAACTAAAATAAGTGTGTTTAAAGTCATTTATGTACATGAAATTGGTCAAAATTGAAGATTTTGTGTAAGCAAAACTCTGTAAAAATGGCAATGTTGGTCACTCTGATGGGTTAAAAAGTGGTTATTCAACATGAGGCACGATCTACTTGACATTTTGAATCATTTTTGCTATAGTCCGAAAAATTCATTTTCTGATGAAAAACGATGACTCCGGACCTGTCGAACATCCCCAAAATGGTCCATATCGATGAAATTTTAACATTTAATCTTTTGACTCCAAACGACTGTTGGATGTGAATTAAGTCTTTTTCAACTAAAATAAGTGTGTTTAAAGTCATTTATGTGCCTGAAATTGGTCAAAATTGAAGCTTTTGTGTAAGCAAAACTCTGTAAAAATGGCAATTTTGGTCACTCTGAGGGGTTAAAAAGTGGTTATTCAACCTGAGGCACCATCACTTTGACATTTTGAATCATTTTTGGTACAGTCTGAAAAATTCATTTTCTGATGAAAAACCATGACTCCGGACCTGTCGAACATCCCCAAAATGGTCCATATCGATGAAATTTTAACATTTAATCTTTTGACTCCAAACGACTGTTGGATGTGAATTAAGTCTTTTTCAACTAAAATAAGTGTGTTTAAAGTCATTTATGTACATGAAATTGGTCAAAATTAAAGCTTTTGTGTAAGCAAAACTCTGTAAAAAGTGCAATGTTGGTCACTCTGATGGGTTAAAAAGTGGTTATTCAACATGAGGCACGATCTACTTGACATTTTGAATCATTTTTGGTATAGTCCGAAAAATTCATTTTCTGATGAAAAACGATGACTCCGGACCTGTCGAACGTCCCCAAAATGGTCCATATCGATGAAATTTTAACATTTAATCTTTTGACTCCAAAAGACTGTTGGATGTGAATTATGACTTTTTCAACTAAAATAAGTGTGTTTAAAGTCATTTATGTACATGAAATTGGTCAAAATTGAAGCGTTTGAGTAAGCAAAACTCTGTAAAAATGGCAATTTTGGTCGCTGTGAGGGGTTAAAAAGTGGTTATTCAACATGAGGCACGATCCATTTGACATTTTGAATCATTTTTGGTATAGTCCGAAAAATTAATTTTCTGATGAAAAACGATGACTCCGGACCTGTCAAACGTACCCAAAATGGTCCATATCGATGACATTTTAACATTTAATCTTTTGACTCAAAACGACTGTTGGATGTGAATTATGACTTTTTCAACTAAAATAAGTGTGTTTAAAGTCATTTATGTGCCTGAAACTGGTCGAAATTGAAGCTTTTGTGTGAGCAAAACTCTGTAAAAATGGCAATGTTGGTCACTCTGAGGGGTTAAAAAGTGATTATTCAACATGAGGCACGATCCATTTGACATTTTGAATCATTTTTGGTACAGTCCGAAAAATTAATTTTTTGATGAAAAACGATGACTCCGGACCTGTCGAACATCCCCAAAATGGTCCATATCGATGAAATTTTAACATTTAATCTTTTGACTCCAAACGACTGTTGGATGTGAATTAAGTCTTTTTCAACTAAAATAAGTGTGTTTAAAGTCATTTATGTGCCTGAAACTGGTCGAAATTGAAGCTTTTGTGTGAGCAAAACTCTGTAAAAATGGCAATGTTGGTCACTCTGAGGGGTTAAAAAGTGATTATTCAACCTGAGGCACGATCCATTTGACATTTTGAATCATTTTTGGTACAGTCCGAAAAATTAATTTTTTGATGAAAAACGATGACTCCGGACCTGTCGAACATCCCCAAAATGGTCCATATCGATGAAATTTTAACATTTAATCTTTTGACTCCAAACGACTGTTGGATGTGAATTAAGTCTTTTTCAACTAAAATAAGTGTGTTTAAAGTCATTTATGTGCCTGAAATTGGTCAAAATTGAAGCTTTTGTGTAAGCAAAACTCTGTAAAAATGGCAATTTTGGTCACTCTGAGGGGTTAAAAAGTGGTTATTCAACATGAGGCACGATCTATTTGACATTTTGAATCATTTTTGGTATAGTCCGAAAAATTCATTTTCTGATGAAAAACGATGACTCCGGACCTGTCGAACGTCCCCAAAATGGTCCATATCGATGAAATTTTAACATTTAATCTTTTGACTCCAAACAACTGTTGGATGTGAATTATGACTTTTTCAACTAAAATAAGTGTGTTTAAAGTCATTTATGTGCCTGAAATTGGTCAAAATTGAAGCTTTTGTGTAAGCAAAACTCTGTAAAAATGGCAATTTTGGTCACTCTGAGGGGTTAAAAAGTGGTTATTCAACATGAGGCATGATTTATTTGACATTTTGAATCATTTTTGGTACAGTCCGAAAAATTCATTTTCTGATGAAAAACGATGACTCCGGACCTGTCGAACGTCCCAAAAATGGTCCATATCGAGGAAATTTTAACATTTAATCTTTTGACTCCAAACGACTGTTGGATGTGAATTATGACTTTTCCAACTAAAATAAGTGTGTTTAAAGTCATTTATGTGCCTGAAATTGGTCAAAATTGAAGCTTTTGTGTAAGCAAAACTCTGTAAAAATGGCAATTTTGGTCACTCTGAGGGGTTAAAAAGTGGTTATTCAACATGAGGCACGATCTATTTGACATTTTGAATCATTTTTGGTACAGTCCGAAAAATTCATTTTCTGATGAAAAACGATGACTCCGGACCTGTCAAACGTACCCAAAATGGTCCATATCGATGACATTTTAACATTTAATCTTTTGACTCCAAACGACTGTTGGATGTGAATTATGACTTTTTCAACTAAAATAAGTGTGTTTAAAGTCATTTATGTGCCTGAAACTGGTCGAAATTGAAGCTTTTGTGTGAGCAAAACTCTGTAAAAATGGCAATGTTGGTCACTCTGAGGGGTTAAAAAGTGATTATTCAACATGAGGCACGATCCATTTGACATTTTGAATCATTTTTGGTACAGTCCGAAAAATTAATTTTTTGATGAAAAACGATGACTCCGGACCTGTCGAACATCCCCAAAATGGTCCATATCGATGAAATTTTAACATTTAATCTTTTGACTCCAAACGACTGTTGGATGTGAATTAAGTCTTTTTCAACTAAAATAAGTGTGTTTAAAGTCATTTATGTGCCTGAAACTGGTCGAAATTGAAGCTTTTGTGTGAGCAAAACTCTGTAAAAATGGCAATGTTGGTCACTCTGAGGGGTTAAAAAGTGATTATTCAACCTGAGGCACGATCCATTTGACATTTTGAATCATTTTTGGTACAGTCCGAAAAATTAATTTTTTGATGAAAAACGATGACTCCGGACCTGTCGAACATCCCCAAAATGGTCCATATCGATGAAATTTTAACATTTAATCTTTTGACTCCAAACGACCTTTGGATGTGAATTAAGTCTTTTTCAACTAAAATAAGTGTGTTTAAAGTCATTTATGTGCCTGAAATTGGTCAAAATTGAAGCTTTTGTGTAAGCAAAACTCTGTAAAAATGGCAATTTTGGTCACTCTGAGGGGTTAAAAAGTGGTTATTCAACATGAGGCACGATCTATTTGACATTTTGAATCATTTTTGGTATAGTCCGAAAAATTCATTTTCTGATGAAAAACGATGACTCCGGACCTGTCGAACGTCCCCAAAATGGTCCATATCGATAAAATTTTAACATTTAATCTTTTGACTCCAAACGACTGTTGGATGTGAATTATGACTTTTTCAACTAAAATAAGTGTGTTTAAAGTCATTTATGTGCCTGAAATTGGTCAAAATTGAAGCTTTTGTGTAAGCAAAACTCTGTAAAAATGGCAATTTTGGTCACTCTGAGGGGTTAAAAAGTGGTTATTCAACATGAGGCACGATCTATTTGACATTTTGAATCATTTTTGGTATAGTCCGAAAAATTCATTTTCTGATGAAAAACGATGACTCCGGACCTGTCGAACGTCCCCAAAATGGTCCATATCGATGAAATTTTAACATTTAATCTTTTGACTCCAAACAACTGTTGGATGTGAATTATGACTTTTTCAACTAAAATAAGTGTGTTTAAAGTCATTTATGTGCCTGAAATTGGTCAAAATTGAAGCTTTTGTGTAAGCAAAACTCTGTAAAAATGGCAATTTTGGTCACTCTGAGGGGTTAAAAAGTGGTTATTCAACATGAGGCATGATTTATTTGACATTTTGAATCATTTTTGGTACAGTCCGAAAAATTCATTTTCTGATGAAAAACGATGACTCCGGACCTGTCGAACGTACCCAAAATGGTCCATATCGATGACATTTTAACATTTAATCTTTTGACTCCAAACGACTGTTGGATGTGAATTATGACTTTTTCAACTAAAATAAGTGTGTTTAAAGTCATTTATGTGCCTGAAACTGGTCAAAATTGAAGCTTTTGTGTGAGCAAAACTCTGTAAAAATGGCAATGTTGGTCACTCTGAGGGGTTAAAAAGTGATTATTCAACATGAGGCACGATCCATTTGACATTTTGAATCAGTTTTGGTACAGTCCGAAAAATTAATTTTTTGATGAAAAACGATGACTCCGGACCTGTCGAACATCCCCAAAATGGTCCATATCGATGAAATTTTAACATTTAATCTTTTGACTCCAAACGACTGTTGGATGTGAATTAAGTCTTTTTCAACTAAAATAAGTGTGTTTAAAGTCATTTATGTGCCTGAAATTGGTCAAAATTGAAGCTTTTGTGTAAGCAAAACTCTGTAAAAATGGCAATTTTTGTCACTCTGAGGGGTTAAAAAGTGGTTATTCAACATGAGGCACGATTTATTTGACATTTTGAATCATTTTTGGTATAGTCCGAAAAATTCATTTTCTGATGAAAAACGATGACTCCGGACCTGTCGAACGTCTCCAAAATGGTCCATATCGATGACATTTTAACATTTAATCTTTTGACTCCAAACGACTGTTGGATGTGAATTATGAATTTTTCAACTAAAATAAGTGTGTTTAAAGTCATTTATGTGCCTGAAATTGGTCAAAAATTGAAGCTTTTGAGTAAGCAAAACTCTGTAAAAATGGCAATTTTGGTCACTCTGAGGGGTTAAAAAGTGGTTATTCAACATGAGGCACGATCCATTTGACATTTTGAATCATTTTTGGTATAGTCCGAAAAATTCATTTTCTGATGAAAAACGATGACTCCGGACCTGTCGAACGTCCCCAAAATGGTCCATATCGATGAAATTTTAACATTTAATCTTTTGACTCCAAACGACTGTTGGATGTGATTTAAGTCTTTTTCAACTAAAATAAGTGTGTTTAAAGTCATTTATGTGCCTGAAATTGGTCAAAATTGAAGCTTTTGTGTAAGCAAAACTCTGTAAAAATGGCAATTTTGGTCACTCTGAGGGGTTAAAAAGTGGTTATTCAACATGAGGCACGATCTATTTGACATTTTGAATCATTTTTGGTATAGTCCGAAAAATTCATTTTCTGATGAAAAACGATGACTCCGGACCTGTCGAACGTCTCCAAAATGGTCCATATCGATGAAATTTTAACATTTAATCTTTTGACTCCAAACGACTGTTGGATGTGAATTAAGTCTTTTTCAACTAAAATAAGTGTGTTTAAAGTCATTTATGTGCCTGAAATTGGTCAAAATTGAAGCTTTTGTGTAAGCAAAACTCTGTAAAAATGGCAATTTTGGTCACTCTGAGGGGTTAAAAAGTGGTTATTCAACCTGAGGCACCATCACTTTGACATTTTGAATCATTTTTGGTACAGTCTGAAAAATTCATTTTCTGATGAAAAACGATGACTCCGGACCTGTCGAACGTCCCCAAAATGGTCCATATCGATAAAATTTTAACATTTAATCTTTTGACTCCAAACGACTGTTGGATGTGAATTAAGTCTTTTTCAACTAAAATAAGTGTGTTTAAAGTCATTTATGTACATGAAATTGGTCAAAATTGAAGCTTTTGTGTAAGCAAAACTCTGTAAAAATGGCAATGTTGGTCACTCTGATGGGTTAAAAAGTGGTTATTCAACATGAGGCACGATCTACTTGACATTTTGAACCACTTTTGGTATAGTCCGAAAAATTCATTTTCTGATGAAAAACGATGACTCCGGACCTGTCGAACATCCCCAAAATGGTCCATATCGATGAAATTTTAACATTTAATCTTTTGACTCCAAACGACTGTTGGATGTGAATTAAGTCTTTTTCAACTAAAATAAGTGTGTTTAAAGTCATTTATGTGCCTGAAATTGGTCAAAATTGAAGCTTTTGTGTAAGCAAAACTCTGTAAAAATGGCAATTTTGGTCACTCTGAGGGGTTAAAAAGTGGTTATTCAACCTGAGGCACCATCACTTTGACATTTTGAATCATTTTTGGTACAGTCTGAAAAATTCATTTTCTGATGAAAAACGATGACTCCGGACCTGTCGAACATCCCCAAAATGGTCCATATCGATGAAATTTTAACATTTAATCTTTTGACTCCAAACGACTGTTGGATGTGAATTAAGTCTTTTTCAACTAAAATAAGTGTGTTTAAAGTCATTTATGTACATGAAATTGGTCAAAATTAAAGCTTTTGTGTAAGCAAAACTCTGTAAAAATTGCAATGTTGGTCACTCTGATGGGTTAAAAAGTGGTTATTCAACATGAGGCACGATCTACTTGACATTTTGAATCATTTTTGGTATAGTCCGAAAAATTCATTTTCTGATGAAAAACGATGACTCCGGACCTGTCGAACGTCCCCAAAATGGTCCATATCGATGAAATTTTAACATTTAATCTTTTGACTCCAAAAGACTGTTGGATGTGAATTATGACTTTTTCAACTAAAATAAGTGTGTTTAAAGTCATTTATGTACATGAAATTGGTCAAAATTGAAGCTTTTGAGTAAGCAAAACTCTGTAAAAATGGCAGCTTTGGTCGCTGTGAGGGGTTAAAAAGTGGTTATTCAACATGAGGCACGTTCCATTTGACATTTTGAATCATTTTTGGTATAGTCCGAAAAATTCATTTTCTGATGAAAAACGATGACTCCGGACCTGTCAAACGTACCCAAAATGGTCCATATCGATGACATTTTAACATTTAATCTTTTGACTCCAAACGACTGTTGGATGTGAATTATGACTTTTTCAACTAAAATAAGTGTGTTTAAAGTCATTTATGTGCCTGAAACTGGTCGAAATTGAAGCTTTTGTGTGAGCAAAACTCTGTAAAAATGGCAATGTTGGTCACTCTGAGGGGTTAAAAAGTGATTATTCAACATGAGGCACGATCCATTTGACATTTTGAATCATTTTTGGTACAGTCCGAAAAATTAATTTTTTGATGAAAAACGATGACTCCGGACCTGTCGAACATCCCCAAAATGGTCCATATCGATGAAATTTTAACATTTAATCTTTTGACTCCAAACGACTGTTGGATGTGAATTAAGTCTTTTTCAACTAAAATAAGTGTGTTTAAAGTCATTTATGTGCCTGAAACTGGTCGAAATTGAAGCTTTTGTGTGAGCAAAACTCTGTAAAAATGGCAATGTTGGTCACTCTGAGGGGTTAAAAAGTGATTATTCAACCTGAGGCACGATCCATTTGACATTTTGAATCATTTTTGGTACAGTCCGAAAAATTAATTTTTTGATGAAAAACGATGACTCCGGACCTCTCGAACATCCCCAAAATGGTCCATATCGATGAAATTTTAACATTTAATCTTTTGACTCCTAACGACTGTTGGATGTGAATTAAGTCTTTTTCAACTAAAATAAGTGTGTTTAAAGTCATTTATGTGCCTGAAATTGGTCAAAATTGAAGCTTTTGTGTAAGCAAAACTCTGTAAAAATGGCAATTTTGGTCACTCTGAGGGGTTAAAAAGTGGTTATTCAACATGAGGCATGATTTATTTGACATTTTGAATCATTTTTGGTACAGTCCGAAAAATTCATTTTCTGATGAAAAACGATGACTCCGGACCTGTCGAACGTACCCAAAATGGTCCATATCGATAAAATTTTAACATTTAATCTTTTGACTCCAAACGACTGTTGGATGTGAATTAAGTCTTTTTCAACTAAAATAAGTGTGTTTAAAGTCATTTATGTACATGAAATTGGTCAAAATTGAAGCTTTTGTGGAAGCAAAACTCTGTAAAAATGGCAATGTTGGTCACTCTGATGGGTTAAAAAGTGGTTATTCAACATGAGGCACGATCTACTTGACATTTTGAACCACTTTTGGTATAGTCCGAAAAATTCATTTTCTGATGAAAAACGATGACTCCGGACCTGTCGAACATCCCCAAAATGGTCCATATCGATGAAATTTTAACATTTAATCTTTTGACTCCAAACGACTGTTGGATGTGAATTAAGTCTTTTTCAACTAAAATAAGTGTGTTTAAAGTCATTTATGTGCCTGAAATTGGTCAAAATTGAAGCTTTTGTGTAAGCAAAACTCTGTAAAAATGGCAATTTTGGTCACTCTGAGGGGTTAAAAAGTGGTTATTCAACCTGAGGCACCATCACTTTGACATTTTGAATCATTTTTGGTACAGTCTGAAAAATTCATTTTCTGATGAAAAACGATGACTCCGGACCTGTCGAACATCCCCAAAATGGTCCATATCGATGAAATTTTAACATTTAATCTTTTGACTCCAAACGACTGTTGGATGTGAATTAAGTCTTTTTCAACTAAAATAAGTGTGTTTAAAGTCATTTATGTACATGAAATTGGTCAAAATTAAAGCTTTTGTGTAAGCAAAACTCTGTAAAAATTGCAATGTTGGTCACTCTGATGGGTTAAAAAGTGGTTATTCAACATGAGGCACGATCTACTTGACATTTTGAATCATTTTTGGTATAGTCCGAAAAATTCATTTTCTGATGAAAAACGATGACTCCGGACCTGTCGAACGTCCCCAAAATGGTCCATATCGATGAAATTTTAACATTTAATCTTTTGACTCCAAAAGACTGTTGGATGTGAATTATGACTTTTTCAACTAAAATAAGTGTGTTTAAAGTCATTTATGTACATGAAATTGGTCAAAATTGAAGCTTTTGAGTAAGCAAAACTCTGTAAAAATGGCAGCTTTGGTCGCTGTGAGGGGTTAAAAAGTGGTTATTCAACATGAGGCACGTTCCATTTGACATTTTGAATCATTTTTGGTATAGTCCGAAAAATTCATTTTCTGATGAAAAACGATGACTCCGGACCTGTCAAACGTACCCAAAATGGTCCATATCGATGACATTTTAACATTTAATCTTTTGACTCCAAACGACTGTTGGATGTGAATTATGACTTTTTCAACTAAAATAAGTGTGTTTAAAGTCATTTATGTGCCTGAAACTGGTCGAAATTGAAGCTTTTGTGTGAGCAAAACTCTGTAAAAATGGCAATGTTGGTCACTCTGAGGGGTTAAAAAGTGATTATTCAACATGAGGCACGATCCATTTGACATTTTGAATCATTTTTGGTACAGTCCGAAAAATTAATTTTTTGATGAAAAACGATGACTCCGGACCTGTCGAACATCCCCAAAATGGTCCATATCGATGAAATTTTAACATTTAATCTTTTGACTCCAAACGACTGTTGGATGTGAATTAAGTCTTTTTCAACTAAAATAAGTGTGTTTAAAGTCATTTATGTGCCTGAAACTGGTCGAAATTGAAGCTTTTGTGTGAGCAAAACTCTGTAAAAATGGCAATGTTGGTCACTCTGAGGGGTTAAAAAGTGATTATTCAACCTGAGGCACGATCCATTTGACATTTTGAATCATTTTTGGTACAGTCCGAAAAATTAATTTTTTGATGAAAAACGATGACTCCGGACCTCTCGAACATCCCCAAAATGGTCCATATCGATGACATTTTAACATTTAATCTTTTGACTCCAAACGACTGTTGGATGTGAATTATGACTTTTTCAACTAAAATAAGTGTGTTTAAAGTCATTTATGTGCCTGAAATTGGTCAAAATTGAAGCTTTTGTGTCAGCAAAACTCTGTAAAAATGGCAATTTTGGTCACTCTGAGGGGTTAAAAAGTGGTTATTCAACATGAGGCATGATTTATTTGACATTTTGAATCATTTTTGGTACAGTCCGAAAAATTCATTTTCTGATGAAAAACGATGACTCCGGACCTGTCGAACATACCCAAAATGGTCCATATCGATGACATTTTAACATTTAATCTTTTGACTCCAAACGACTGTTGGATGTGAATTATGACTTTTTCAACTAAAATAAGTGTGTTTAAAGTCATTTATGTGCCTGAAACTGGTCAAAATTGAAGCTTTTGTGTGAGCAAAACTCTGTAAAAATGGCAATGTTGGTCACTCTGAGGGGTTAAAAAGTGATTATTCAACATGAGGCACGATCCATTTGACATTTTGAATCATTTTTGGTACAGTCCGAAAAATTAATTTTTTGATGAAAAACGATGACTCCGGACCTGTCGAACATCCCCAAAATGGTCCATATCGATGAAATTTTAACATTTAATCTTTTGACTCCAAACGACTGTTGGATGTGAATTAAGTCTTTTTCAACTAAAATAAGTGTGTTTAAAGTCATTTATGTGCCTGAAATTGGTCAAAATTGAAGCTTTTGTGTAAGCAAAACTCTGTAAAAATGGCAATTTTGGTCACTCTGAGGGGTTAAAAAGTGGTTATTCAACATGAGGCACGATCTATTTGACATTTTGAATCATTTTTGGTATAGTCCGAAAAATTCATTTTCTGATGAAAAACGATGACTCCGGACCTGTCGAACGTCCCCAAAATGGTCCATATCGATGAAATTTTAACATTTAATCTTTTGACTCCAAACGACTGTTGGATGTGAATTATGACTTTTTCAACTAAAATAAGTGTGTTTAAAGTCATTTATGTGCCTGAAATTGGTCAAAATTGAAGCTTTTGTGTAAGCAAAACTCTGTAAAAATGGCAATTTTGGTCACTCTGAGGGGTTAAAAAGTGGTTATTCAACATGAGGCACGATCTATTTGACATTTTGAATCATTTTTGGTATAGTCCGAAAAATTCATTTTCTGATGAAAAACGATGACTCCGGACCTGTCGAACGTCCCCAAAATGGTCCATATCGATGAAATTTTAACATTTAATCTTTTGACTCCAAACAACTGTTGGATGTGAATTATGACTTTTTCAACTAAAATAAGTGTTTAAAGTCATTTATGTGCCTGAAATTGGTCAAAATTGAAGCTTTTGTGTAAGCAAAACTCTGTAAAAATGGCAATGTTGGTCACTCTGAGGGGTTAAAAAGTGGTTATTCAACATGAGGCACGATCCATTTGACATTTTGAATCATTTTTGGTACAGTCCGAAAAATTAATTTTTTGATGAAAAACGATGACTCCGGACCTGTCGAACATCCCCAAAATGGTGCATATCGTTGAAATTTTAACATTTAATCTTTTGACTCCAAACGACTGTTGGATGTGAATTAAGTCTTTTTCAACTAAAATAAGTGTGTTTAAAGTCATTTATGTGCCTGAAATTGGTCAAAATTGAAGCTTTTGAATAAGCAAAACTCTGTAAAAATGGCAATTTTGGTCACTGTGAGGGGTTAAAAAGTGGTTATTCAACATGAGGCACGATCTATTTGACATTTTGAATCATTTTTGGTATAGTCCGAAAAATTCATTTTCTGATGAAAAACGATGACTCCGGACCTGTCGAACGTCCCCAAAATGGTCCATATCGATGAAATTTTAACATTTAATCTTTTGACTCCAAAGAACTGTTGGATGTGAATTAAGTCTTTTTCAACTAAAATAAGTGTGTTTAAAGTCATTTATGTGCCTGAAATTGGTCAAAATTGAAGCTTTTGTGTAAGCAAAACTCTGTAAAAATGGCAATTTTGGTCACTCTGATGGGTTAAAAAGTGGTTATTCAACATGAGGCACGATCCATTTGACATTTTGAATCATTTTTGGTATAGTCCGAAAAATTCATTTTCTGATGAAAAACGATGACTCCGGACCTGTCGAACGTCCCCAAAATGGTCCATATCGATGAAATTTTAACATTTAATCTTTTGACTCCAAACGACTGTTGGATGTGAATTAAGTCTTTTTCAACTAAAATAAGTGTGTTTAAAGTCATTTATGTGCCTGAAATTGGTCAAAATTGAAGCTTTTGTGTAAGCAAAACTCTGTAAAAATGGCAATTTTGGTCACTCTGAGGGGTTAAAAAGTGGTTATTCAACATGAGGCACCATCACTTTGACATTTTGAATCATTTTTGGTACAGTCCGAAAAATTCATTTTCTGATGAAAAACGATGACTCCGGACCTGTCAAACGTACCCAAAATGGTCCATATCGATGACATTTTAACATTTAATCTTTTGACTCCAAACGACTGTTGGATGTGAATTATGACTTTTTCAACTAAAATAAGTGTGTTTAAAGTCATTTATGTGCCTGAAACTGGTTGAAATTGAAGCTTTTGTGTGAGCAAAACTCTGTAAAAATGGCAATGTTGGTCACTCTGAGGGGTTAAAAAGTGATTATTCAACATGAGGCACGATCCATTTGACATTTTGAATCATTTTTGGTACAGTCCGAAAAATTAATTTTTTGATGAAAAACGATGACTCCGGACCTGTCGAACATCCCCAAAATGGTCCATATCGATGACATTTTAACATTTAATCTTTTGACTCCAAACGACTGTTGGATGTAAATTAAGTCTTTTTCAACTAAAATAAGTGTGTTTAAAGTCATTTATGTGCCTGAAATTGGTCAAAATTGAAGCTTTTGTGTAAGCAAAACTCTGTAAAAATGGCAATTTTGGTCACTCTGAGGGGTTAAAAAGTGGTTATTCAACATGAGGCACGATCTATTTGACATTTTGAATCATTTTTGGTATAGTCCGAAAAATTCATTTTCTGATGAAAAACGATGACTCCGGACCTGTCGAACGTCCCCAAAATGGTCCATATCGATGAAATTTTAACATTTAATCTTTTGACTCCAAACAACTGTTGGATGTGAATTATGACTTTTTCAACTAAAATAAGTGTGTTTAAAGTCATTTATGTGCCTGAAATTGGTCAAAATTGAAGCTTTTGTGTAAGCAAAACTCTGTAAAAATGGCAATTTTGGTCACTCTGAGGGGTTAAAAAGTGGTTATTCAACATGAGGCATGATTTATTTGACATTTTGAATCATTTTTGGTACAGTCCGAAAAATTCATTTTCTGATGAAAAACGATGACTCCGGACCTGTCGAACGTACCCAAAATGGTCCATATCGATGACATTTTAACATTTAATCTTTTGACTCCAAACGACTGTTGGATGTGAATTATGACTTTTTCAACTAAAATAAGTGTGTTTAAAGTCATTTATGTGCCTGAAACTGGTCAAAATTGAAACTTTTGTGTGAGCAAAACTCTGTAAAAATGGCAATGTTGGTCACTCTGAGGGGTTAAAAAGTGATTATTCAACATGAGGCACGATCCATTTGACATTTTGAATCATTTTTGGTACAGTCCGAAAAATTAATTTTTTGATGAAAAACGATGACTCCGGACCTGTCGAACATCCCCAAAATGGTCCATATCGATGAAATTTTAACATTTAATCTTTTGACTCCAAACGACTGTTGGATGTGAATTAAGTCTTTTTCAACTAAAATAAGTGTGTTTAAAGTCATTTATGTGCCTGAAATTGGTCAAAATTGAAGCTTTTGTGTAAGCAAAACTCTGTAAAAATGGCAATTTTGGTCACTCTGAGGGGTTAAAAAGTGGTTATTCAACATGAGGCACCATCACTTTGACATTTTGAATCATTTTTGGTACAGTCCGAAAAATTCATTTTCTGATGAAAAACGATGACTCCAGACCTGTCGAACGTACCCAAAATGGTCCATATCGATGACATTTTAACATTTAATCTTTTGACTCCAAACGACTGTTGGATGTGAATTATGACTTTTTCAACTAAAATAAGTGTGTTTAAAGTCATTTATGTGCCTGAAACTGGTCGAAATTGAAGCTTTTGTGTGAGCAAAACTCTGTAAAAATGGCAATGTTGGTCACTCTGAGGGGTTAAAAAGTGATTATTCAACATGAGGCACGATCCATTTGACATTTTGAATCATTTTTGGTACAGTCCAAAAAATTAATTTTTTGATGAAAAACGATGACTCCGGACCTGTCGAACATCCCCAAAATGGTCCATATCGATGAAATTTTAACATTTAATCTTTTGACTCCAAACGACTGTTGGATGTGAATTAAGTCTTTTTCAACTAAAATAAGTGTGTTTAAAGTCATTTATGTGCTTGAAACTGGTCGAAATTGAAGCTTTTGTGTGAGCAAAACTCTGTAAAAATGGCAATGTTGGTCACTCTGAGGGGTTAAAAAGTGATTATTCAACATGAGGCACGATCCATTTGACATTTTGAATCATTTTTGGTACAGTCCGAAAAATTAATTTTTTGATGAAAAACGATGACTCCGGACCTGTCGAACATCCCCAAAATGGTCCATATCGATGAAATTTTAACATTTAATCTTTTGACTCCAAACGACTGTTGGATGTGAATTAAGTCTTTTTCAACTAAAAGAAGTGTGTTTAAAGTCATTTATGTGCCTGAAATTGGTCAAAATTGAAGCTTTTGTGTAAGCAAAACTCTGTAAAAATGGCAATTTTGGTCACTCTGAGGGGTTAAAAAGTGGTTATTCAACATGAGGCACGATCTATTTGACATTTTGAATCATTTTTGGTATAGTCCGAAAAATTCATTTTCTGATGAAAAACGATGACTCCGGACCTGTCGAACGTCCCCAAAATGGTCCATATCGATGACATTTTAACATTTAATCTTTTGACTCCAAACGACTGTTGGATGTGAATTATGACTTTTTCAACTAAAATAAGTGTGTTTAAAGTCATTTATGTGCCTGAAATTGGTCAAAATTGAAGCTTTTGTGTAAGCAAAACTCTGTAAAAATGGCAATTTTGGTCACTCTGAGGGGTTAAAAAGTGGTTATTCAACATGAGGCACGATCTATTTGACATTTTGAATCATTTTTGGTATAGTCCGAAAAATTCATTTTCTGATGAAAAACGATGACTCCGGACCTGTCGAACGTCCCCAAAATGGTCCATATCGATGAAATTTTAACATTTAATCTTTTGACTCCAAACAACTGTTGGATGTGAAATATGACTTTTTCAACTAAAATAAGTGTGTTTAAAGTCATTTATGTGCCTGAAATTGGTCAAAATTGAAGCTTTTGTGTAAGCAAAACTCTGTAAAAATGGCAATTTTGGTCACTCTGAGGGGTTAAAAAGTGGTTATTCAACATGAGGCACGATCTATTTGACATTTTGAATCATTTTTGGTATAGTCCGAAAAATTCATTTTCTGATGAAAAACGATGACTCCGGACCTGTCGAACGTCCCCAAAATGGTCCATATCGATGAAATTTTAACATTTAATCTTTTGACTCCAAACAACTGTTGGATGTGAATTATGACTTTTTCAACTAAAATAAGTGTTTAAAGTCATTTATGTGCCTGAAATTGGTCAAAATTGAAGCTTTTGTGTAAGCAAAACTCTGTAAAAATGGCAATGTTGGTCACTCTGAGGGGTTAAAAAGTGGTTATTCAACATGAGGCACGATCCATTTGACATTTTGAATCATTTTTGGTACAGTCCGAAAAATTAATTTTTTGATGAAAAACGATGACTCCGGACCTGTCGAACATCCCCAAAATGGTGCATATCGTTGAAATTTTAACATTTAATCTTTTGACTCCAAACGACTGTTGGATGTGAATTAAGTCTTTTTCAACTAAAATAAGTGTGTTTAAAGTCATTTATGTGCCTGAAATTGGTCAAAATTGAAGCTTTTGAATAAGCAAAACTCTGTAAAAATGGCAATTTTGGTCACTCTGATGGGTTAAAAAGTGGTTATTCAACATGAGGCACGATCCATTTGACATTTTGAATCATTTTTGGTATAGTCCGAAAAATTCATTTTCTGATGAAAAACGATGACTCCGGACCTGTCAAACGTACCCAAAATGGTCCATATCGATGACATTTTAACATTTAATCTTTTGACTCCAAACGACTGTTGGATGTGAATTATGACTTTTTCAACTAAAATAAGTGTGTTTAAAGTCATTTATGTGCCTGAAACTGGTCGAAATTGAAGCTTTTGTGTGAGCAAAACTCTGTAAAAATGGCAATGTTGGTCACTCTGAGGGGTTAAAAAGTGATTATTCAACATGAGGCACGATCCATTTGACATTTTGAATCATTTTTGGTACAGTCCGAAAAATTAATTTTTTGATGAAAAACGATGACTCCGGACCTGTCGAACATCCCTAAAATGGTCCATATCGATGAAATTTTAACATTTAATCTTTTGACTCCAAACGACTGTTGGATGTGAATTAAGTCTTTTTCAACTAAAATAAGTGTGTTTAAAGTCATTTATGTGCCTGAAACTGGTCGAAATTGAAGCTTTTGTGTGAGCAAAACTCTGTAAAAATGGCAATGTTGGTCACTCTGAGGGGTTAAAAAGTGATTATTCAACCTGAGGCACGATCCATTTGACATTTTGAATCATTTTTGGTACAGTCCGAAAAATTAATTTTTTGATGAAAAACGATGACTCCGGACCTGTCGAACATCCCCAAAATGGTCCATATCGATGAAATTTTAACATTTAATCTTTTGACTCCAAACGACTGTTGGATGTGAATTAAGTCTTTTTCAACTAAAATAAGTGTGTTTAAAGTCATTTATGTGCCTGAAATTGGTCAAAATTGAAGCTTTTGTGTAAGCAAAACTCTGTAAAAATGGCAATTTTGGTCACTCTGAGGGGTTAAAAAGTGGTTATTCAACATGAGGCACGATCTATTTGACATTTTGAATCATTTTTGGTATAGTCCGAAAAATTCATTTTCTGATGAAAAACGATGACTCCGGACCTGTCGAACGTCCCCAAAATGGTCCATATCGATGAAATTTTAACATTTAATCTTTTGACTCCAAACGACTGTTGGATGTGAATTATGACTTTTTCAACTAAAATAAGTGTGTTTAAAGTCATTTATGTGCCTGAAATTGGTCAAAATTGAAGCTTTTGTGTAAGCAAAACTCTGTAAAAATGGCAATTTTGGTCACTCTGAGGGGTTAAAAAGTGGTTATTCAACATGAGGCACGATCTATTTGACATTTTGAATCATTTTTGGTATAGTCCGAAAAATTCATTTTCTGATGAAAAACGATGACTCCGGACCTGTCGAACGTCCCCAAAATGGTCCATATCGATGAAATTTTAACATTTAATCTTTTGACTCCAAACAACTGTTGGATGTGAATTATGACTTTTTCAACTAAAATAAGTGTGTTTAAAGTCATTTATGTGCCTGAAACTGGTCAAAATTGAAGCTTTTGTGTGAGCAAAACTCTGTAAAAATGGCAATGTTGGTCACTCTGAGGGGTTAAAAAGTGATTATTCAACATGAGGCACGATCCATTTGACATTTTGAATCATTTTTGGTACAGTCCGAAAAATTAATTTTTTGATGAAAAACGATGACTCCGGACCTGTCGAACATCCCCAAAATGGTCCATATCGATGAAATTTTAACATTTAATCTTTTGACTCCAAACGACTGTTGGATGTGAATTAAGTCTTTTTCAACTAAAATAAGTGTGTTTAAAGTCATTTATGTGCCTGAAATTGGTCAAAATTGAAGCTTTTGTGTAAGCAAAACTCTGTAAAAATGGCAATTTTGGTCACTCTGAGGGGTTAAAAAGTGGTTATTCAACATGAGGCACGATTTATTTGACATTTTGAATCATTTTTGGTATAGTCCGAAAAATTCATTTTCTGATGAAAAACGATGACTCCGGACCTGTCGAACGTCTCCAAAATGGTCCATATCGATGACATTTTAACATTTAATCTTTTGACTCCAAACGACTGTTGGATGTGAATTATAAATTTTTCAACTAAAATAAGTGTGTTTAAAGTCATTTATGTGCCTGAAATTGGTCAAAATTGAAGCTTTTGTGTAAGCAAAACTCTGTAAAAATGGCAATTTTGGTCACTCTGAGGGGTTAAAAAGTGGTTATTCAACATGAGGCACGATCTATATGACATTTTGAATCATTTTTGGTATAGTCTGAAAAATTCATTTTCTGATGAAAAACGATGACTCCGGACCTGTCGAACATCCCCAAAATGGTCCATATCGATGAAATTTTAACATTTAATCTTTTGACTCCAAACGACTGTTGGATGTGAATTAAGTCTTTTTCAACTAAAATAAGTGTGTTTAAAGTCATTTATGTACATGAAATTGGTCAAAATTGAAGCTTTTGTGTAAGCAAAACTCTGTAAAAATGGCAATGTTGGTCACTCTGATGGGTTAAAAAGTGGTTATTCAACATGAGGCACGATCTACTTGACATTTTGAATCATTTTTGGTATAGTCCGAAAAATTCATTTTCTGATGAAAAACGATGACTCCGGACCTGTCGAACGTCCCCAAAATGGTCCATATCGATGAAATTTTAACATTTAATCTTTTGACTCCAAAAGACTGTTGGATGTAAATTATGACTTTTTCAACTAAAATAAGTGTGTTTAAAGTCATTTATGTACATGAAATTGGTCAAAATTGAAGCTTTTGAGTAAGCAAAACTCTGTAAAAATGGCAATTTTGGTCGCTGTGAGGGGTTAAAAAGTGGTTATTCAACATGAGGCACGATCCATTTGACATTTTGAATCATTTTTGGTATAGTCCGAAAAATTCATTTTCTGATGAAAAACGATGACTCCGGACCTGTCGAACGTCCCCAAAATGGTCCATATCGATGAAATTTTAACATTTAATCTTTTGACTCCAAACGACTGTTGGATGTGAAATAAGTCTTTTTCAACTAAAATAAGTGTGTTTAAAGTCATTTATGTGCCTGAAATTGGTCAAAATTGAAGCTTTTGCGTAAGCAAAACTCTGTAAAAATGGCAATTTTGGTCACTCTGAGGGGTTAAAAAGTGGTTATTCAACATGAGGCACGATCTATTTGACATTTTGAATCATTTTTGGTATAGTCCGAAAAATTCATTTTCTGATGAAAAACGATGACTCCGGACCTGTCGAACGTCCCAAAAATGGTCCATATCGAGGAAATTTTAACATTTAATCTTTTGACTCCAAAGGACTGTTGGATGTGAATTATGACTTTTCCAACTAAAATAAGTGTGTTTAAAGTCATTTATGTGCCTGAAATTGGTCAAAATTGAAGCTTTTGTGTAAGCAAAACTCTGTAAAAATGGCAATTTTGGTCACTCTGAGGGGTTAAAAAGTGGTTATTCAACATGAGGCACGATCTATTTGACATTTTGAATCATTTTTGGTATAGTCCGAAAAATTCATTTTCTGATGAAAAACGATGACTCCGGACCTGTCGAACGTCCCCAAAATGGTCCATATCGATGAAATTTTAACATTTAATCTTTTGACTCCAAACGACTGTTGGATGTGAATTAAGTCTTTTTCAACTAAAATAAGTGTGTTTAAAGTCATTTATGTACATGAAATTGGTCAAAATTGAAGCTTTTGTGTAAGCAAAACTCTGTAAAAATGGCAATGTTGGTCACTCTGATGGGTTAAAAAGTGGTTATTCAACATGAGGCACGATCTACTTGACATTTTGAATCATTTTTGCTATAGTCCGAAAAATTCATTTTCTGATGAAAAACGATGACTCCGGACCTGTCGAACATCCCCAAAATGGTCCATATCGATGAAATTTTAACATTTAATCTTTTGACTCCAAACGACTGTTGGATGTGAATTAAGTCTTTTTCAACTAAAATAAGTGTGTTTAAAGTCATTTATGTGCCTGAAATTGGTCAAAATTGAAGCTTTTGTGTAAGCAAAACTCTGTAAAAATGGCAATTTTGGTCACTCTGAGGGGTTAAAAAGTGGTTATTCAACCTGAGGCACCATCACTTTGACATTTTGAATCATTTTTGGTACAGTCTGAAAAATTCATTTTCTGATGAAAAACCATGACTCCGGACCTGTCGAACATCCCCAAAATGGTCCATATCGATGAAATTTTAACATTTAATCTTTTGACTCCAAACGACTGTTGGATGTGAATTAAGTCTTTTTCAACTAAAATAAGTGTGTTTAAAGTCATTTATGTACATGAAATTGGTCAAAATTAAAGCTTTTGTGTAAGCAAAACTCTGTAAAAAGTGCAATGTTGGTCACTCTGATGGGTTAAAAAGTGGTTATTCAACATGAGGCATGATCTACTTGACATTTTGAATCATTTTTGGTATAGTCCGAAAAATTCATTTTCTGATGAAAAACGATGACTCCGGACCTGTCGAACGTCCCCAAAATGGTCCATATCGATGAAATTTTAACATTTAATCTTTTGACTCCAAAAGACTGTTGGATGTGAATTATGACTTTTTCAACTAAAATAAGTGTGTTTAAAGTCATTTATGTACATGAAATTGGTCAAAATTGAAGCGTTTGAGTAAGCAAAACTCTGTAAAAATGGCAATTTTGGTCGCTGTGAGGGGTTAAAAAGTGGTTATTCAACATGAGGCACGATCCATTTGACATTTTGAATCATTTTTGGTATAGTCCGAAAAATTAATTTTCTGATGAAAAACGATGACTCCGGACCTGTCAAACGTACCCAAAATGGTCCATATCGATGACATTTTAACATTTAATCTTTTGACTCAAAACGACTGTTGGATGTGAATTATGACTTTTTCAACTAAAATAAGTGTGTTTAAAGTCATTTATGTGCCTGAAACTGGTCGAAATTGAAGCTTTTGTGTGAGCAAAACTCTGTAAAAATGGCAATGTTGGTCACTCTGAGGGGTTAAAAAGTGATTATTCAACATGAGGCACGATCCATTTGACATTTTGAATCATTTTTGGTACAGTCCGAAAAATTAATTTTTTGATGAAAAACGATGACTCCGGACCTGTCGAACATCCCCAAAATGGTCCATATCGATGAAATTTTAACATTTAATCTTTTGACTCCAAACGACTGTTGGATGTGAATTAAGTCTTTTTCAACTAAAATAAGTGTGTTTAAAGTCATTTATGTGCCTGAAACTGGTCGAAATTGAAGCTTTTGTGTGAGCAAAACTCTGTAAAAATGGCAATGTTGGTCACTCTGAGGGGTTAAAAAGTGATTATTCAACCTGAGGCACGATCCATTTGACATTTTGAATCATTTTTGGTACAGTCCGAAAAATTAATTTTTTGATGAAAAACGATGACTCCGGACCTGTCGAACATCCCCAAAATGGTCCATATCGATGAAATTTTAACATTTAATCTTTTGACTCCAAACGACTGTTGGATGTGAATTAAGTCTTTTTCAACTAAAATAAGTGTGTTTAAAGTCATTTATGTGCCTGAAATTGGTCAAAATTGAAGCTTTTGTGTAAGCAAAACTCTGTAAAAATGGCAATTTTGGTCACTCTGAGGGGTTAAAAAGTGGTTATTCAACATGAGGCACGATCTATTTGACATTTTGAATCATTTTTGGTATAGTCCGAAAAATTCATTTTCTGATGAAAAACGATGACTCCGGACCTGTCGAACGTCCCCAAAATGGTCCATATCGATGAAATTTTAACATTTAATCTTTTGACTCCAAACAACTGTTGGATGTGAATTATGACTTTTTCAACTAAAATAAGTGTGTTTAAAGTCATTTATGTGCCTGAAATTGGTCAAAATTGAAGCTTTTGTGTAAGCAAAACTCTGTAAAAATGGCAATTTTGGTCACTCTGAGGGGTTAAAAAGTGGTTATTCAACATGAGGCATGATTTATTTGACATTTTGAATCATTTTTGGTACAGTCCGAAAAATTCATTTTCTGATGAAAAACGATGACTCCGGACCTGTCGAACGTCCCAAAAATGGTCCATATCGAGGAAATTTTAACATTTAATCTTTTGACTCCAAACGACTGTTGGATGTGAATTATGACTTTTCCAACTAAAATAAGTGTGTTTAAAGTCATTTATGTGCCTGAAATTGGTCAAAATTGAAGCTTTTGTGTAAGCAAAACTCTGTAAAAATGGCAATTTTGGTCACTCTGAGGGGTTAAAAAGTGGTTATTCAACATGAGGCACGATCTATTTGACATTTTGAATCATTTTTGGTACAGTCCGAAAAATTCATTTTCTGATGAAAAACGATGACTCCGGACCTGTCAAACGTACCCAAAATGGTCCATATCGATGACATTTTAACATTTAATCTTTTGACTCCAAACGACTGTTGGATGTGAATTATGACTTTTTCAACTAAAATAAGTGTGTTTAAAGTCATTTATGTGCCTGAAACTGGTCGAAATTGAAGCTTTTGTGTGAGCAAAACTCTGTAAAAATGGCAATGTTGGTCACTCTGAGGGGTTAAAAAGTGATTATTCAACATGAGGCACGATCCATTTGACATTTTGAATCATTTTTGGTACAGTCCGAAAAATTAATTTTTTGATGAAAAACGATGACTCCGGACCTGTCGAACATCCCCAAAATGGTCCATATCGATGAAATTTTAACATTTAATCTTTTGACTCCAAACGACTGTTGGATGTGAATTAAGTCTTTTTCAACTAAAATAAGTGTGTTTAAAGTCATTTATGTGCCTGAAACTGGTCGAAATTGAAGCTTTTGTGTGAGCAAAACTCTGTAAAAATGGCAATGTTGGTCACTCTGAGGGGTTAAAAAGTGATTATTCAACCTGAGGCACGATCCATTTGACATTTTGAATCATTTTTGGTACAGTCCGAAAAATTAATTTTTTGATGAAAAACGATGACTCCGGACCTGTCGAACATCCCCAAAATGGTCCATATCGATGAAATTTTAACATTTAATCTTTTGACTCCAAACGACCTTTGGATGTGAATTAAGTCTTTTTCAACTAAAATAAGTGTGTTTAAAGTCATTTATGTGCCTGAAATTGGTCAAAATTGAAGCTTTTGTGTAAGCAAAACTCTGTAAAAATGGCAATTTTGGTCACTCTGATGGGTTAAAAAGTGGTTATTCAACATGAGGCACGATCTACTTGACATTTTGAATCATTTTTGGTATAGTCCGAAAAATTCATTTTCTGATGAAAAACGATGACTCCGGACCTGTCGAACGTCCCCAAAATGGTCCATATCGATGAAATTTTAACATTTAATCTTTTGACTCCAAAAGACTGTTGGATGTAAATTATGACTTTTTCAACTAAAATAAGTGTGTTTAAAGTCATTTATGTACATGAAATTGGTCAAAATTGAAGCTTTTGAGTAAGCAAAACTCTGTAAAAATGGCAATTTTGGTCGCTGTGAGGGGTTAAAAAGTGGTTATTCAACATGAGGCACGATCCATTTGACATTTTGAATCATTTTTGGTATAGTCCGAAAAATTCATTTTCTGATGAAAAACGATGACTCCGGACCTGTCGAACGTCCCCAAAATGGTCCATATCGATGAAATTTTAACATTTAATCTTTTGACTCCAAACGACTGTTGGATGTGAAATAAGTCTTTTTCAACTAAAATAAGTGTGTTTAAAGTCATTTATGTGCCTGAAATTGGTCAAAATTGAAGCTTTTGCGTAAGCAAAACTCTGTAAAAATGGCAATTTTGGTCACTCTGAGGGGTTAAAAAGTGGTTATTCAACATGAGGCACGATCTATTTGACATTTTGAATCATTTTTGGTATAGTCCGAAAAATTCATTTTCTGATGAAAAACGATGACTCCGGACCTGTCGAACGTCCCAAAAATGGTCCATATCGAGGAAATTTTAACATTTAATCTTTTGACTCCAAAGGACTGTTGGATGTGAATTATGACTTTTCCAACTAAAATAAGTGTGTTTAAAGTCATTTATGTGCCTGAAATTGGTCAAAATTGAAGCTTTTGTGTAAGCAAAACTCTGTAAAAATGGCAATTTTGGTCACTCTGAGGGGTTAAAAAGTGGTTATTCAACATGAGGCACGATCTATTTGACATTTTGAATCATTTTTGGTATAGTCCGAAAAATTCATTTTCTGATGAAAAACGATGACTCCGGACCTGTCGAACGTCCCCAAAATGGTCCATATCGATGAAATTTTAACATTTAATCTTTTGACTCCAAACGACTGTTGGATGTGAATTAAGTCTTTTTCAACTAAAATAAGTGTGTTTAAAGTCATTTATGTACATGAAATTGGTCAAAATTGAAGCTTTTGTGTAAGCAAAACTCTGTAAAAATGGCAATGTTGGTCACTCTGATGGGTTAAAAAGTGGTTATTCAACATGAGGCACGATCTACTTGACATTTTGAATCATTTTTGCTATAGTCCGAAAAATTCATTTTCTGATGAAAAACGATGACTCCGGACCTGTCGAACATCCCCAAAATGGTCCATATCGATGAAATTTTAACATTTAATCTTTTGACTCCAAACGACTGTTGGATGTGAATTAAGTCTTTTTCAACTAAAATAAGTGTGTTTAAAGTCATTTATGTGCCTGAAATTGGTCAAAATTGAAGCTTTTGTGTAAGCAAAACTCTGTAAAAATGGCAATTTTGGTCACTCTGAGGGGTTAAAAAGTGGTTATTCAACCTGAGGCACCATCACTTTGACATTTTGAATCATTTTTGGTACAGTCTGAAAAATTCATTTTCTGATGAAAAACCATGACTCCGGACCTGTCGAACATCCCCAAAATGGTCCATATCGATGAAATTTTAACATTTAATCTTTTGACTCCAAACGACTGTTGGATGTGAATTAAGTCTTTTTCAACTAAAATAAGTGTGTTTAAAGTCATTTATGTACATGAAATTGGTCAAAATTAAAGCTTTTGTGTAAGCAAAACTCTGTAAAAAGTGCAATGTTGGTCACTCTGATGGGTTAAAAAGTGGTTATTCAACATGAGGCACGATCTACTTGACATTTTGAATCATTTTTGGTATAGTCCGAAAAATTCATTTTCTGATGAAAAACGATGACTCCGGACCTGTCGAACGTCCCCAAAATGGTCCATATCGATGAAATTTTAACATTTAATCTTTTGACTCCAAAAGACTGTTGGATGTGAATTATGACTTTTTCAACTAAAATAAGTGTGTTTAAAGTCATTTATGTACATGAAATTGGTCAAAATTGAAGCGTTTGAGTAAGCAAAACTCTGTAAAAATGGCAATTTTGGTCGCTGTGAGGGGTTAAAAAGTGGTTATTCAACATGAGGCACGATCCATTTGACATTTTGAATCATTTTTGGTATAGTCCGAAAAATTAATTTTCTGATGAAAAACGATGACTCCGGACCTGTCAAACGTACCCAAAATGGTCCATATCGATGACATTTTAACATTTAATCTTTTGACTCAAAACGACTGTTGGATGTGAATTATGACTTTTTCAACTAAAATAAGTGTGTTTAAAGTCATTTATGTGCCTGAAACTGGTCGAAATTGAAGCTTTTGTGTGAGCAAAACTCTGTAAAAATGGCAATGTTGGTCACTCTGAGGGGTTAAAAAGTGATTATTCAACATGAGGCACGATCCATTTGACATTTTGAATCATTTTTGGTACAGTCCGAAAAATTAATTTTTTGATGAAAAACGATGACTCCGGACCTGTCGAACATCCCCAAAATGGTCCATATCGATGAAATTTTAACATTTAATCTTTTGACTCCAAACGACTGTTGGATGTGAATTAAGTCTTTTTCAACTAAAATAAGTGTGTTTAAAGTCATTTATGTGCCTGAAACTGGTCGAAATTGAAGCTTTTGTGTGAGCAAAACTCTGTAAAAATGGCAATGTTGGTCACTCTGAGGGGTTAAAAAGTGATTATTCAACCTGAGGCACGATCCATTTGACATTTTGAATCATTTTTGGTACAGTCCGAAAAATTAATTTTTTGATGAAAAACGATGACTCCGGACCTGTCGAACATCCCCAAAATGGTCCATATCGATGAAATTTTAACATTTAATCTTTTGACTCCAAACGACTGTTGGATGTGAATTAAGTCTTTTTCAACTAAAATAAGTGTGTTTAAAGTCATTTATGTGCCTGAAATTGGTCAAAATTGAAGCTTTTGTGTAAGCAAAACTCTGTAAAAATGGCAATTTTGGTCACTCTGAGGGGTTAAAAAGTGGTTATTCAACATGAGGCACGATCTATTTGACATTTTGAATCATTTTTGGTATAGTCCGAAAAATTCATTTTCTGATGAAAAACGATGACTCCGGACCTGTCGAACGTCCCCAAAATGGTCCATATCGATGAAATTTTAACATTTAATCTTTTGACTCCAAACAACTGTTGGATGTGAATTATGACTTTTTCAACTAAAATAAGTGTGTTTAAAGTCATTTATGTGCCTGAAATTGGTCAAAATTGAAGCTTTTGTGTAAGCAAAACTCTGTAAAAATGGCAATTTTGGTCACTCTGAGGGGTTAAAAAGTGGTTATTCAACATGAGGCATGATTTATTTGACATTTTGAATCATTTTTGGTACAGTCCGAAAAATTCATTTTCTGATGAAAAACGATGACTCCGGACCTGTCGAACGTCCCAAAAATGGTCCATATCGAGGAAATTTTAACATTTAATCTTTTGACTCCAAACGACTGTTGGATGTGAATTATGACTTTTCCAACTAAAATAAGTGTGTTTAAAGTCATTTATGTGCCTGAAATTGGTCAAAATTGAAGCTTTTGTGTAAGCAAAACTCTGTAAAAATGGCAATTTTGGTCACTCTGAGGGGTTAAAAAGTGGTTATTCAACATGAGGCACGATCTATTTGACATTTTGAATCATTTTTGGTACAGTCCGAAAAATTCATTTTCTGATGAAAAACGATGACTCCGGACCTGTCAAACGTACCCAAAATGGTCCATATCGATGACATTTTAACATTTAATCTTTTGACTCCAAACGACTGTTGGATGTGAATTATGACTTTTTCAACTAAAATAAGTGTGTTTAAAGTCATTTATGTGCCTGAAACTGGTCGAAATTGAAGCTTTTGTGTGAGCAAAACTCTGTAAAAATGGCAATGTTGGTCACTCTGAGGGGTTAAAAAGTGATTATTCAACATGAGGCACGATCCATTTGACATTTTGAATCATTTTTGGTACAGTCCGAAAAATTAATTTTTTGATGAAAAACGATGACTCCGGACCTGTCGAACATCCCCAAAATGGTCCATATCGATGAAATTTTAACATTTAATCTTTTGACTCCAAACGACTGTTGGATGTGAATTAAGTCTTTTTCAACTAAAATAAGTGTGTTTAAAGTCATTTATGTGCCTGAAACTGGTCGAAATTGAAGCTTTTGTGTGAGCAAAACTCTGTAAAAATGGCAATGTTGGTCACTCTGAGGGGTTAAAAAGTGATTATTCAACCTGAGGCACGATCCATTTGACATTTTGAATCATTTTTGGTACAGTCCGAAAAATTAATTTTTTGATGAAAAACGATGACTCCGGACCTGTCGAACATCCCCAAAATGGTCCATATCGATGAAATTTTAACATTTAATCTTTTGACTCCAAACGACCTTTGGATGTGAATTAAGTCTTTTTCAACTAAAATAAGTGTGTTTAAAGTCATTTATGTGCCTGAAATTGGTCAAAATTGAAGCTTTTGTGTAAGCAAAACTCTGTAAAAATGGCAATTTTGGTCACTCTGAGGGGTTAAAAAGTGGTTATTCAACATGAGGCACGATCTATTTGACATTTTGAATCATTTTTGGTATAGTCCGAAAAATTCATTTTCTGATGAAAAACGATGACTCCGGACCTGTCGAACGTCCCCAAAATGGTCCATATCGATGAAATTTTAACATTTAATCTTTTGACTCCAAACGACTGTTGGATGTGAATTATGACTTTTTCAACTAAAATAAGTGTGTTTAAAGTCATTTATGTGCCTGAAATTGGTCAAAATTGAAGCTTTTGTGTAAGCAAAACTCTGTAAAAATGGCAATTTTGGTCACTCTGAGGGGTTAAAAAGTGGTTATTCAACATGAGGCACGATCTATTTGACATTTTGAA
This sequence comes from Lissotriton vulgaris, assembly GCF_964263255.1. Lineage (NCBI taxonomy): Eukaryota > Metazoa > Chordata > Amphibia > Caudata > Salamandridae > Lissotriton > Lissotriton vulgaris. Next base: position 57,359 of record NW_028250218.1, read on the forward strand.
TCATTTTTGGTATAGTCCGAAAAATTCATTTTCTGATGAAAAACGATGACTCCGGACCTGTCGAACGTCCCCAAAATGGTCCATATCGATGAAATTTTAACATTTAATCTTTTGACTCCAAACAACTGTTGGATGTGAATTATGACTTTTTCAACTAAAATAAGTGTGTTTAAAGTCATTTATGTGCCTGAAATTGGTCAAAATTGAAGCTTTTGTGTAAGCAAAACTCTGTAAAAATGGCAATTTTGGTCACTCTGAGGGGTTAAAAAGTGGTTATTCAACATGAGGCATGATTTATTTGACATTTTGAATCATTTTTGGTACAGTCCGAAAAATTCATTTTCTGATGAAAAACGATGACTCCGGACCTGTCGAACGTACCCAAAATGGTCCATATCGATGACATTTTAACATTTAATCTTTTGACTCCAAACGACTGTTGGATGTGAATTATGACTTTTTCAACTAAAATAAGTGTGTTTAAAGTCATTTATGTGCCTGAAACTGGTCAAAATTGAAGCTTTTGTGTGAGCAAAACTCTGTAAAAATGGCAATGTTGGTCACTCTGAGGGGTTAAAAAGTGATTATTCAACATGAGGCACGATCCATTTGACATTTTGAATCAGTTTTGGTACAGTCCGAAAAATTAATTTTTTGATGAAAAACGATGACTCCGGACCTGTCGAACATCCCCAAAATGGTCCATATCGATGAAATTTTAACATTTAATCTTTTGACTCCAAACGACTGTTGGATGTGAATTAAGTCTTTTTCAACTAAAATAAGTGTGTTTAAAGTCATTTATGTGCCTGAAATTGGTCAAAATTGAAGCTTTTGTGTAAGCAAAACTCTGTAAAAATGGCAATTTTTGTCACTCTGAGGGGTTAAAAAGTGGTTATTCAACATGAGGCACGATTTATTTGACATTTTGAATCATTTTTGGTATAGTCCGAAAAATTCATTTTCTGATGAAAAACGATGACTCCGGACCTGTCGAACGTCTCCAAAATGGTCCATATCGATGACATTTTAACATTTAATCTTTTGACTCCAAACGACTGTTGGATGTGAATTATGAATTTTTCAACTAAAATAAGTGTGTTTAAAGTCATTTATGTGCCTGAAATTGGTCAAAAATTGAAGCTTTTGAGTAAGCAAAACTCTGTAAAAATGGCAATTTTGGTCACTCTGAGGGGTTAAAAAGTGGTTATTCAACATGAGGCACGATCCATTTGACATTTTGAATCATTTTTGGTATAGTCCGAAAAATTCATTTTCTGATGAAAAACGATGACTCCGGACCTGTCGAACGTCCCCAAAATGGTCCATATCGATGAAATTTTAACATTTAATCTTTTGACTCCAAACGACTGTTGGATGTGATTTAAGTCTTTTTCAACTAAAATAAGTGTGTTTAAAGTCATTTATGTGCCTGAAATTGGTCAAAATTGAAGCTTTTGTGTAAGCAAAACTCTGTAAAAATGGCAATTTTGGTCACTCTGAGGGGTTAAAAAGTGGTTATTCAACATGAGGCACGATCTATTTGACATTTTGAATCATTTTTGGTATAGTCCGAAAAATTCATTTTCTGATGAAAAACGATGACTCCGGACCTGTCGAACGTCTCCAAAATGGTCCATATCGATGAAATTTTAACATTTAATCTTTTGACTCCAAACGACTGTTGGATGTGAATTAAGTCTTTTTCAACTAAAATAAGTGTGTTTAAAGTCATTTATGTGCCTGAAATTGGTCAAAATTGAAGCTTTTGTGTAAGCAAAACTCTGTAAAAATGGCAATTTTGGTCACTCTGAGGGGTTAAAAAGTGGTTATTCAACCTGAGGCACCATCACTTTGACATTTTGAATCATTTTTGGTACAGTCTGAAAAATTCATTTTCTGATGAAAAACGATGACTCCGGACCTGTCGAACGTCCCCAAAATGGTCCATATCGATAAAATTTTAACATTTAATCTTTTGACTCCAAACGACTGTTGGATGTGAATTAAGTCTTTTTCAACTAAAATAAGTGTGTTTAAAGTCATTTATGTACATGAAATTGGTCAAAATTGAAGCTTTTGTGTAAGCAAAACTCTGTAAAAATGGCAATGTTGGTCACTCTGATGGGTTAAAAAGTGGTTATTCAACATGAGGCACGATCTACTTGACATTTTGAACCACTTTTGGTATAGTCCGAAAAATTCATTTTCTGATGAAAAACGATGACTCCGGACCTGTCGAACATCCCCAAAATGGTCCATATCGATGAAATTTTAACATTTAATCTTTTGACTCCAAACGACTGTTGGATGTGAATTAAGTCTTTTTCAACTAAAATAAGTGTGTTTAAAGTCATTTATGTGCCTGAAATTGGTCAAAATTGAAGCTTTTGTGTAAGCAAAACTCTGTAAAAATGGCAATTTTGGTCACTCTGAGGGGTTAAAAAGTGGTTATTCAACCTGAGGCACCATCACTTTGACATTTTGAATCATTTTTGGTACAGTCTGAAAAATTCATTTTCTGATGAAAAACGATGACTCCGGACCTGTCGAACATCCCCAAAATGGTCCATATCGATGAAATTTTAACATTTAATCTTTTGACTCCAAACGACTGTTGGATGTGAATTAAGTCTTTTTCAACTAAAATAAGTGTGTTTAAAGTCATTTATGTACATGAAATTGGTCAAAATTAAAGCTTTTGTGTAAGCAAAACTCTGTAAAAATTGCAATGTTGGTCACTCTGATGGGTTAAAAAGTGGTTATTCAACATGAGGCACGATCTACTTGACATTTTGAATCATTTTTGGTATAGTCCGAAAAATTCATTTTCTGATGAAAAACGATGACTCCGGACCTGTCGAACGTCCCCAAAATGGTCCATATCGATGAAATTTTAACATTTAATCTTTTGACTCCAAAAGACTGTTGGATGTGAATTATGACTTTTTCAACTAAAATAAGTGTGTTTAAAGTCATTTATGTACATGAAATTGGTCAAAATTGAAGCTTTTGAGTAAGCAAAACTCTGTAAAAATGGCAGCTTTGGTCGCTGTGAGGGGTTAAAAAGTGGTTATTCAACATGAGGCACGTTCCATTTGACATTTTGAATCATTTTTGGTATAGTCCGAAAAATTCATTTTCTGATGAAAAACGATGACTCCGGACCTGTCAAACGTACCCAAAATGGTCCATATCGATGACATTTTAACATTTAATCTTTTGACTCCAAACGACTGTTGGATGTGAATTATGACTTTTTCAACTAAAATAAGTGTGTTTAAAGTCATTTATGTGCCTGAAACTGGTCGAAATTGAAGCTTTTGTGTGAGCAAAACTCTGTAAAAATGGCAATGTTGGTCACTCTGAGGGGTTAAAAAGTGATTATTCAACATGAGGCACGATCCATTTGACATTTTGAATCATTTTTGGTACAGTCCGAAAAATTAATTTTTTGATGAAAAACGATGACTCCGGACCTGTCGAACATCCCCAAAATGGTCCATATCGATGAAATTTTAACATTTAATCTTTTGACTCCAAACGACTGTTGGATGTGAATTAAGTCTTTTTCAACTAAAATAAGTGTGTTTAAAGTCATTTATGTGCCTGAAACTGGTCGAAATTGAAGCTTTTGTGTGAGCAAAACTCTGTAAAAATGGCAATGTTGGTCACTCTGAGGGGTTAAAAAGTGATTATTCAACCTGAGGCACGATCCATTTGACATTTTGAATCATTTTTGGTACAGTCCGAAAAATTAATTTTTTGATGAAAAACGATGACTCCGGACCTCTCGAACATCCCCAAAATGGTCCATATCGATGAAATTTTAACATTTAATCTTTTGACTCCTAACGACTGTTGGATGTGAATTAAGTCTTTTTCAACTAAAATAAGTGTGTTTAAAGTCATTTATGTGCCTGAAATTGGTCAAAATTGAAGCTTTTGTGTAAGCAAAACTCTGTAAAAATGGCAATTTTGGTCACTCTGAGGGGTTAAAAAGTGGTTATTCAACATGAGGCATGATTTATTTGACATTTTGAATCATTTTTGGTACAGTCCGAAAAATTCATTTTCTGATGAAAAACGATGACTCCGGACCTGTCGAACGTACCCAAAATGGTCCATATCGATAAAATTTTAACATTTAATCTTTTGACTCCAAACGACTGTTGGATGTGAATTAAGTCTTTTTCAACTAAAATAAGTGTGTTTAAAGTCATTTATGTACATGAAATTGGTCAAAATTGAAGCTTTTGTGGAAGCAAAACTCTGTAAAAATGGCAATGTTGGTCACTCTGATGGGTTAAAAAGTGGTTATTCAACATGAGGCACGATCTACTTGACATTTTGAACCACTTTTGGTATAGTCCGAAAAATTCATTTTCTGATGAAAAACGATGACTCCGGACCTGTCGAACATCCCCAAAATGGTCCATATCGATGAAATTTTAACATTTAATCTTTTGACTCCAAACGACTGTTGGATGTGAATTAAGTCTTTTTCAACTAAAATAAGTGTGTTTAAAGTCATTTATGTGCCTGAAATTGGTCAAAATTGAAGCTTTTGTGTAAGCAAAACTCTGTAAAAATGGCAATTTTGGTCACTCTGAGGGGTTAAAAAGTGGTTATTCAACCTGAGGCACCATCACTTTGACATTTTGAATCATTTTTGGTACAGTCTGAAAAATTCATTTTCTGATGAAAAACGATGACTCCGGACCTGTCGAACATCCCCAAAATGGTCCATATCGATGAAATTTTAACATTTAATCTTTTGACTCCAAACGACTGTTGGATGTGAATTAAGTCTTTTTCAACTAAAATAAGTGTGTTTAAAGTCATTTATGTACATGAAATTGGTCAAAATTAAAGCTTTTGTGTAAGCAAAACTCTGTAAAAATTGCAATGTTGGTCACTCTGATGGGTTAAAAAGTGGTTATTCAACATGAGGCACGATCTACTTGACATTTTGAATCATTTTTGGTATAGTCCGAAAAATTCATTTTCTGATGAAAAACGATGACTCCGGACCTGTCGAACGTCCCCAAAATGGTCCATATCGATGAAATTTTAACATTTAATCTTTTGACTCCAAAAGACTGTTGGATGTGAATTATGACTTTTTCAACTAAAATAAGTGTGTTTAAAGTCATTTATGTACATGAAATTGGTCAAAATTGAAGCTTTTGAGTAAGCAAAACTCTGTAAAAATGGCAGCTTTGGTCGCTGTGAGGGGTTAAAAAGTGGTTATTCAACATGAGGCACGTTCCATTTGACATTTTGAATCATTTTTGGTATAGTCCGAAAAATTCATTTTCTGATGAAAAACGATGACTCCGGACCTGTCAAACGTACCCAAAATGGTCCATATCGATGACATTTTAACATTTAATCTTTTGACTCCAAACGACTGTTGGATGTGAATTATGACTTTTTCAACTAAAATAAGTGTGTTTAAAGTCATTTATGTGCCTGAAACTGGTCGAAATTGAAGCTTTTGTGTGAGCAAAACTCTGTAAAAATGGCAATGTTGGTCACTCTGAGGGGTTAAAAAGTGATTATTCAACATGAGGCACGATCCATTTGACATTTTGAATCATTTTTGGTACAGTCCGAAAAATTAATTTTTTGATGAAAAACGATGACTCCGGACCTGTCGAACATCCCCAAAATGGTCCATATCGATGAAATTTTAACATTTAATCTTTTGACTCCAAACGACTGTTGGATGTGAATTAAGTCTTTTTCAACTAAAATAAGTGTGTTTAAAGTCATTTATGTGCCTGAAACTGGTCGAAATTGAAGCTTTTGTGTGAGCAAAACTCTGTAAAAATGGCAATGTTGGTCACTCTGAGGGGTTAAAAAGTGATTATTCAACCTGAGGCACGATCCATTTGACATTTTGAATCATTTTTGGTACAGTCCGAAAAATTAATTTTTTGATGAAAAACGATGACTCCGGACCTCTCGAACATCCCCAAAATGGTCCATATCGATGACATTTTAACATTTAATCTTTTGACTCCAAACGACTGTTGGATGTGAATTATGACTTTTTCAACTAAAATAAGTGTGTTTAAAGTCATTTATGTGCCTGAAACTGGTCAAAATTGAAGCTTTTGTGTGAGCAAAACTCTGTAAAAATGGCAATGTTGGTCACTCTGAGGGGTTAAAAAGTGATTATTCAACATGAGGCACGATCCATTTGACATTTTGAATCATTTTTGGTACAGTCCGAAAAATTAAATTTTTTGATGAAAAACGATGACTCCGGACCTGTCGAACATCCCCAAAATGGTCCATAACGATGAAATTTTAACATTTAATCTTTTGACTCCAAACGACTGTTGGATGTGAATTAAGTCTTTTTCAACTAAAATAAGTGTGTTTAAAGTCATTTATGTGCCTGAAATTGGTCAAAATTGAAGCTTTTGTGTAAGCAAAACTCTGTAAAAATGGCAATTTTTGTCACTCTGAGGGGTTAAAAAGTGGTTATTCAACATGAGGCACGATTTATTTGACATTTTGAATCATTTTTGGTATAGTCCGAAAAATTCATTTTCTGATGAAAAACGATGACTCCGGACCTGTCGAACGTCTCCAAAATGGTCCATATCGATGACATTTTAACATTTAATCTTTTGACTCCAAACGACTGTTGGATGTGAATTATGAATTTTTCAACTAAAATAAGTGTGTTTAAAGTCATTTATGTGCCTGAAATTGGTCAAAAATTGAAGCTTTTGAGTAAGCAAAACTCTGTAAAAATGGCAATTTTGGTCACTCTGAGGGGTTAAAAAGTGGTTATTCAACATGAGGCACGATCCATTTGACATTTTGAATCATTTTTGGTATAGTCCGAAAAATTCATTTTCTGATGAAAAACGATGACTCCGGACCTGTCGAACGTCCCCAAAATGGTCCATATCGATGAAATTTTAACATTTAATCTTTTGACTCCAAACGACTGTTGGATGTGATTTAAGTCTTTTTCAACTAAAATAAGTGTGTTTAAAGTCATTTATGTGCCTGAAATTGGTCAAAATTGAAGCTTTTGTGTAAGCAAAACTCTGTAAAAATGGCAATTTTGGTCACTCTGAGGGGTTAAAAAGTGGTTATTCAACATGAGGCACGATCTATATGACATTTTGAATAATTTTTGGTATAGTCCGAAAAATTCATTTTCTGATGAAAAACGATGACTCCGGACCTGTCGAACTTCCCCAAAATGGTCCATATCAATGAAATTTTAACATTTAATCTTTTGACTCCAAAGAACTGTTGGATGTGAATTATGACTTTTTCAACTAAAATAAGTGTGTTTAAAGTCATTTATGTGCCTGAAATTGGTCAAAATTGAAGCTTTTGTGTAAGCAAAACTCTGTAAAAATTGCAATTTTGGTCACTCTGAGGGGTTAAAAAGTGGTTATTCAACATGAGGCACGATCTATTTGACATTTTGAATCATTTTTGGTATAGTCCGAAAAATTCATTTTCTGATGAAAAACGATGACTCCGGACCTGTCGAACGTCTCCAAAATGGTCCATATCGATGAAATTTTAACATTTAATCTTTTGACTCCAAACGACTGTTGGATGTGAATTAAGTCTTTTTCAACTAAAATAAGTGTGTTTAAAGTCATTTATGTGCCTGAAATTGGTCAAAATTGAAGCTTTTGTGTAAGCAAAACTCTGTAAAAATGGCAATTTTGGTCACTCTGAGGGGTTAAAAAGTGGTTATTCAACCTGAGGCACCATCACTTTGACATTTTGAATCATTTTTGGTACAGTCTGAAAAATTCATTTTCTGATGAAAAACGATGACTCCGGACCTGTCGAACATCCCCAAAATGGTCCATATCGATGAAATTTTAACATTTAATCTTTTGACTCCAAACGACTGTTGGATGTGAATTAAGTCTTTTTCAACTAAAATAAGTGTGTTTAAAGTCATTTATGTACATGAAATTGGTCAAAATTGAAGCTTTTGTGTAAGCAAAACTCTGTAAAAATGGCAATGTTGGTCACTCTGATGGGTTAAAAAGTGGTTATTCAACATGAGGCACGATCTACTTGACATTTTGAATCATTTTTGGTATAGTCCGAAAAATTCATTTTCTGATGAAAAACGATGACTCCGGACCTGTTGAACGTCCCCAAAATGGTCCATATCGATGAAATTTTAACATTTAATCTTTTGACTCCAAAAGACTGTTGGATGTGAATTATGACTTTTTCAACTAAAATAAGTGTGTTTAAAGTCATTTATGTACATGAAATTGGTCAAAATTGAAGCTTTTGAGTAAGCAAAACTCTGTAAAAATGGCAATTTTGGTCGCTGTGAGGGGTTAAAAAGTGGTTATTCAACATGAGGCACGATCCATTTGACATTTTGAATCATTTTTGGTATAGTCCGAAAAATTCATTTTCTGATGAAAAACGATGACTCCGGACCTGTTGAACGTCCCCAAAATGGTCCATATCGATGAAATTTTAACATTTAATCTTTTGACTCCAAACGACTGTTGGATGTGAAATAAGTCTTTTTCAACTAAAATAAGTGTGTTTAAAGTCATTTATGTGCCTGAAATTGGTCAAAATTGAAGCTTTTGCGTAAGCAAAACTCTGTAAAAATGGCAATTTTGGTCACTTTGAGGGGTTAAAAAGTGGTTATTCAACATGAGGCACGATCTATTTGACATTTTGAATCATTTTTGGTATAGTCCGAAAAATTCATTTTCTGGTGAAAAACGATGACTCCGGACCTGTCGAACGTCCCAAAAATGGTCCATATCGAGGAAATTTTAACATTTAATCTTTTGACTCCAAACGACTGTTGGATGTGAATTATGACTGTTCCAACTAAAATAAGTGTGTTTAAAGTCATTTATGTGCCTGAAATTGGTCAAAATTGAAGCTTTTGTGTAAGCAAAACTCTGTAAAAATGGCAATTTTGGTCACTCTGAGGGGTTAAAAAGTGGTTATTCAACATGAGGCACGATCTATTTGACATTTTGAATCATTTTTGGTATAGTCCGAAAAATTCATTTTCTGATGAAAAACGATGACTCCGGACCTGTCGAACGTCCCCAAAATGGTCCATATCGATGACATTTTAACATTTAATCTTTTGACTCCAAACAACTGTTGGATGTGAATTATGACTTTTTCAACTAAAATAAGTGTGTTTAAAGTCATTTATGTGCCTGAAATTGGTCAAAATTGAAGCTTTTGTGTAAGCAAAACTCTGTAAAAATGGCAATTTTGGTCACTCTGAGGGGTTAAAAAGTTGTTATTCAACATGAGGCACGATCTATTTGACATTTTGAATCATTTTTGGTATAGTCTGAAAAATTCATTTTCTGATGAAAAACGATGACTCCGGACCTGTCGAACGTCTCCAAAATGGTCCATATCGATGAAATTTTAACATTTAATCTTTTGACTCCAAACGACTGTTGGATGTGAATTAAGTCTTTTTCAACTAAAATAAGTGTGTTTAAAGTCATTTATGTGCCTGAAATTGGTCAAAATTGAAGCTTTTGTGTAAGCAAAACTCTGTAAAAATGGCAATTTTGGTCACTCTGAGGGGTTAAAAAGTGGTTATTCAACATGAGGCACGATCTATATGACATTTTGAATCATTTTTGGTATAGTCAGAAAAATTCATTTTCTGATGAAAAACGATGACTCCGGACCTGTCGAACTTCCCCAAAATGGTCCATATCGATGAAATTTTAACATTTAATCTTTTGACTCCAAAGAACTGTTGGATGTGAATTATGACTTTATCAACTAAAATAAGTGTGTTTAAAGTCATTTATGTGCCTGAAATTGGTCAAAATTGAAGCTTTTGTGTAAGCAAAACTCTGTAAAAATTGCAATTTTGGTCACTCTGAGGGGTTAAAAAGTGGTTATTCAACATGAGGCACGATCTATTTGACATTTTGAATCATTTTTGGTATAGTCCGAAAAATTTATTTTCTGATGAAAAACGATGACTCCGGACCTGTCGAACGTCTCCAAAATGGTCCATATCGATGAAATTTTAACATTTAATCTTTTGACTCCAAACGACTGTTGGATGTGAATTAAGTCTTTTTCAACTAAAATAAGTGTGTTTAAAGTCATTTATGTGCCTGAAATTGGTCAAAATTGAAGCTTTTGTGTAAGCAAAACTCTGTAAAAATGGCAATTTTGGTCACTCTGAGGGGTTAAAAAGTGGTTATTCAACCTGAGGCACCATCACTTTGACATTTTGAATCATTTTTGGTACAGTCTGAAAAATTCATTTTCTGATGAAAAACGATGACTCCGGACCTGTCGAACATCCCCAAAATGGTCCATATCGATGAAATTTTAACATTTAATCTTTTGACTCCAAACGACTGTTGGATGTGAATTAAGTCTTTTTCAACTAAAATAAGTGTGTTTAAAGTCATTTATGTACATGAAATTGGTCAAAATTGAAGCTTTTGTGTAAGCAAAACTCTGTAAAAATGGCAATGTTGGTCACTCTGATGGGTTAAAAAGTGGTTATTCAACATGAGGCACGATCTACTTGACATTTTGAATCATTTTTGGTATAGTCCGAAAAATTCATTTTCTGATGAAAAACGATGACTCCGGACCTGTCGAACGTCCCCAAAATGGTCCATATCGATGAAATTTTAACATTTAATCTTTTGACTCCAAAAGACTGTTGGATGTGAATTATGACTTTTTCAACTAAAATAAGTGTGTTTAAAGTCATTTATGTACATGAAATTGGTCAAAATTGAAGCTTTTGAGTAAGCAAAACTCTGTAAAAATGGCAATTTTGGTCGCTGTGAGGGGTTAAAAAGTGGTTATTCAACATGAGGCACGATCCATTTGACATTTTGAATCATTTTTGGTATAGTCCGAAAAATTCATTTTCTGATGAAAAACGATGACTCCGGACCTGTCGAACGTCCCCAAAATGGTCCATATCGATGAAATTTTAACATTTAATCTTTTGACTCCAAACGACTGTTGGATGTGAAATAAGTCTTTTTCAACTAAAATAAGTGTGTTTAAAGTCATTTATGTGCCTGAAATTGGTCAAAATTGAAGCTTTTGCGTAAGCAAAACTCTGTAAAAATGGCAATTTTGGTCACTCTGAGGGGTTAAAAAGTGGTTATTCAACATGAGGCACGATCTATTTGACATTTTGAATCATTTTTGGTATAGTCCGAAAAATTCATTTTCTGATGAAAAACGATGACTCCGGACCTGTCGAACGTCCCAAAAATGGTCCATATCGAGGAAATTTTAACATTTAATCTTTTGACTCCAAACGACTGTTGGATGTGAATTATGACTTTTCCAACTAAAATAAGTGTGTTTAAAGTCATTTATGTGCCTGAAATTGGTCAAAATTGAAGCTTTTGTGTAAGCAAAACTCTGTAAAAATGGCAATTTTGGTCACTCTGAGGGGTTAAAAAGTGGTTATTCAACATGAGGCACGATCTATTTGACATTTTGAATCATTTTTGGTATAGTCCGAAAAATTCATTTTCTGATGAAAAACGATGACTCCGGACCTGTCGAACGTCCCCAAAATGGTCCATATCGATGAAATTTTAACATTTAATCTTTTGACTCCAAACGACTGTTGGATGTGAATTAAGTCTTTTTCAACTAAAATAAGTGTGTTTAAAGTCATTTATGTACATGAAATTGGTCAAAATTGAAGCTTTTGTGTAAGCAAAACTCTGTAAAAATGGCAATGTTGGTCACTCTGATGGGTTAAAAAGTGGTTATTCAACATGAGGCACGATCTACTTGACATTTTGAATCATTTTTGGTATAGTCCGAAAAATTCATTTTCTGATGAAAAACGATGACTCCGGACCTGTCGAACATCCCCAAAATGGTCCATATCGATGAAATTTTAACATTTAATCTTTTGACTCCAAACGACTGTTGGATGTGAATTAAGTCTTTTTCAACTAAAATAAGTGTGTTTAAAGTCATTTATGTGCCTGAAATTGGTCAAAATTGAAGCTTTTGTGTAAGCAAAACTCTGTAAAAATGGCAATTTTGGTCACTCTGAGGGGTTAAAAAGTGGTTATTCAACCTGAGGCACCATCACTTTGACATTTTGAATCATTTTTGGTACAGTCTGAAAAATTCATTTTCTGATGAAAAACGATGACTCCGGACCTGTCGAACATCCCCAAAATGGTCCATATCGATGAAATTTTAACATTTAATCTTTTGACTCCAAACGACTGTTGGATGTGAATTAAGTCTTTTTCAACTAAAATAAGTGTGTTTAAAGTCATTTATGTACATGAAATTGGTCAAAATTGAAGCTTTTGTGTAAGCAAAACTCTGTAGAAATGGCAATGTTGGTCACTCTGATGGGTTAAAAAGTGGTTATTCAACATGAGGCACGATCTAATTGACATTTTGAATCATTTTTGGTATAGTCCGAAAAATTCATTTTCTGATGAAAAACGATGACTCCGGACCTGTCGAACGTCCCCAAAATGGTCCATATCGATGAAATTTTAAAATGTAATCTTTTGACTCCAAAAGACTGTTGGATGTGAATTATGACTTTTTCAACTAAAATAAGTGTGTTTAAAGTCATTTATGTACATGAAATTGGTCAAAATTGAAGCTTTTGAGTAAGCAAAACTCTGTAAAAATGGCAATTTTGGTCGCTGTGAGGGGTTAAAAAGTGGTTATTCAACATGAGGCACGATCCATTTGACATTTTGAATCATTTTTGGTATAGTCCGAAAAATTCATTTTCTGATGAAAAACGATGACTCCGGACCTGTCGAACGTCCCAAAAATGGTCCATATCGAGGAAATTTTAACATTTAATCTTTTGACTCCAAACGACTGTTGGATGTGAATTATGACTTTTCCAACTAAAATAAGTGTGTTTAAAGTCATTTATGTGCCTGAAATTGGTCAAAATTGAAGCTTTTGTGTAATCAAAACTCTGTAAAAATGGCAATTTTGGTCACTTTGAGGGGTTAAAAAGTGGTTATTCAACATGAGGCACGATCTATTTGACATTTTGAATCATTTTTGGTACAGTCCGAAAAATTAATTTTTTGATGAAAAACGATGACTCCGGACCTGTCGAACATCCCCAAAATGGTGCATATCGTTGAAATTTTAACATTTAATCTTTTGACTCCAAACGACTGTTGGATGTGAATTAAGTCTTTTTCAACTAAAATAAGTGTGTTTAAAGTCATTTATGTGCCTGAAATTGGTCAAAATTGAAGCTTTTGAATAAGCAAAACTCTGTAAAAATGGCAATTTTGGTCACTGTGAGGGGTTAAAAAGTGGTTATTCAACATGAGGCACGATCTATTTGACATTTTGAATCATTTTTGGTATAGTCCGAAAAATTCATTTTCTGATGAAAAACGATGACTCCGGACCTGTCGAACGTCCCCAAAATGGTCCATATCGATGACATTTTAACATTTAATCTTTTGACTCCAAAGAACTGTTGGATGTGAATTAAGTCTTTTTCAACTAAAATAAGTGTGTTTAAAGTCATTTATGTGCCTGAAATTGGTCAAAATTGAAGCTTTTGTGTAAGCAAAACTCTGTAAAAATGGCAATTTTGGTCACTCTGATGGGTTAAAAAGTGGTTATTCAACATGAGGCACGATCCATTTGACATTTTGAATAATTTTTGGTATAGTCCGAAAAATTCATTTTCTGATGAAAAACGATGACTCCGGACCTGTCGAACGTCCCCAAAATGGTCCATATCGATGAAATTTTAACATTTAATCTTTTGACTCCAAACGACTGTTGGATGTGAATTAAGTCTTTTTCAACTAAAATAAGTGTGTTTAAAGTCATTTATGTGCCTGAAATTGGTCAAAATTGAAGCTTTTGTGTAAGCAAAACTCTGTAAAAATGGCAATTTTGGTCACTCTGAGGGGTTAAAAAGTGGTTATTCAACATGAGGCACCATCACTTTGACATTTTGAATCATTTTTGGTACAGTCCGAAAAATTCATTTTCTGATGAAAAACGATGACTCCGGACCTGTCAAACGTACCCAAAATGGTCCATATCGATGACATTTTAACATTTAATCTTTTGACTCCAAACGACTGTTGGATGTGAATTATGACTTTTTCAACTAAAATAAGTGTGTTTAAAGTCATTTATGTGCCTGAAACTGGTCGAAATTGAAGCTTTTGTGTGAGCAAAACTCTGTAAAAATGGCAATGTTGGTCACTCTGAGGGGTTAAAAAGTGATTATTCAACATGAGGCACGATCCATTTGACATTTTGAATCATTTTTGGTACAGTCCGAAAAATTAATTTTTTGATGAAAAACGATGACTCCGGACCTGTCGAACATCCCCAAAATGGTCCATATCGATGAAATTTTAACATTTAATCTTTTGACTCCAAACGACTGTTGGATGTAAATTAAGTCTTTTTCAACTAAAATAAGTGTGTTTAAAGTCATTTATGTGCCTGAAATTGGTCAAAATTGAAGCTTTTGTGTAAGCAAAACTCTGTAAAAATGGCAATTTTGGTCACTCTGAGGGGTTAAAAAGTGGTTATTCAACATGAGGCACGATCTATTTGACATTTTGAATCATTTTTGGTATAGTCCGAAAAATTCATTTTCTGATGAAAAACGATGACTCCGGACCTGTCGAACGTCCCCAAAATGGTCCATATCGATGAAATTTTAACATTTAATCTTTTGATTCCAAACGACTGTTGGATGTGAATTATGACTTTTTCAACTAAAATAAGTGTGTTTAAAGTCATTTATGTGCCTGAAATTCGTCAAAATTGAAGCTTTTGTGTAAGCAAAACTCTGTAAAAATGGCAATTTTGGTCACTCTGAGGGGTTAAAAAGTGGTTATTCAACATGAGGCACGATCTATTTGACATTTTGAATCATTTTTGGTATAGTCCGAAAAATTCATTTTCTGATGAAAAACGATGACTCCGGACCTGTCGAACGTCCCCAAAATGGTCCATATCGAAGAAATTTTAACATTTAATCTTTTGACTCCAAACAACTGTTGGATGTGAATTATGACTTTTTCAACTAAAATAAGTGTGTTTAAAGTCATTTATGTGCCTGAAATTGGTCAAAATTGAAGCTTTTGTGTAAGCAAAACTCTGTAAAAATGGCAATTTTGGTCACTCTGAGGGGTTAAAAAGTGGTTATTCAACATGAGGCATGATTTATTTGACATTTTGAATCATTTTTGGTACAGTCCGAAAAATTCATTTTCTGATGAAAAACGATGACTCCGGACCTGTCGAACGTACCCAAAATGGTCCATATCGATGACATTTTAACATTTAATCTTTTGACTCCAAATGACTGTTGGATGTGAATTATGACTTTTTCAACTAAAATAAGTGTGTTTAAAGTCATTTATGTGCCTGAAACTGGTCAAAATTGAAACTTTTGTGTGAGCAAAACTCTGTAAAAATGGCAATGTTGGTCACTCTGAGGGGTTAAAAAGTGATTATTCAACATGAGGCACGATCCATTTGACATTTTGAATCATTTTTGGTACAGTCCGAAAAATTAATTTTTTGATGAAAAACGATGACTCCGGACCTGTCGAACATCCCCAAAATGGTCCATATCGATGAAATTTTAACATTTAATCTTTTGACTCCAAACGACTGTTGGATGTGAATTAAGTCTTTTTCAACTAAAATAAGTGTGTTTAAAGTCATTTATGTGCCTGAAATTGGTCAAAATTGAAGCTTTTGTGTAAGCAAAACTCTGTAAAAATGGCAATTTTGGTCACTCTGAGGGGTTAAAAAGTGGTTATTCAACATGAGGCACCATCACTTTGACATTTTGAATCATTTTTGGTACAGTCCGAAAAATTCATTTTCTGATGAAAAACGATGACTCCGGACCTGTCGAACGTACCCAAAATGGTCCATATCGATGACATTTTAACATTTAATCTTTTGACTCCAAACGACTGTTGGATGTGAATTATGACTTTTTCAACTAAAATAAGTGTGTTTAAATTCATTTATGTGCCTGAAACTGGTCGAAATTGAAGCTTTTGTGTGAGCAAAACTCTGTAAAAATGGCAATGTTGGTCACTCTGAGGGGTTAAAAAGTGATTATTCAACATGAGGCACGATCCATTTGACATTTTGAATCATTTTTGGTACAGTCCAAAAAATTAATTTTTTGATGAAAAACGATGACTCCGGACCTGTCGAACATCCCCAAAATGGTCCATATCGATGAAATTTTAACATTTAATCTTTTGACTCCAAACGACTGTTGGATGTGAATTAAGTCTTTTTCAACTAAAATAAGTGTGTTTAAAGTCATTTATGTGCTTGAAACTGGTCGAAATTGAAGCTTTTGTGTGAGCAAAACTCTGTAAAAATGGCAATGTTGGTCACTCTGAGGGGTTAAAAAGTGATTATTCAACATGAGGCACGATCCATTTGACATTTTGAATCATTTTTGGTACAGTCCGAAAAATTAATTTTTTGATGAAAAACGATGACTCCGGACCTGTCGAACATCCCCAAAATGGTCCATATCGATGAAATTTTAACATTTAATCTTTTGACTCCAAACGACTGTTGGATGTGAATTAAGTCTTTTTCAACTAAAAGAAGTGTGTTTAAAGTCATTTATGTGCCTGAAATTGGTCAAAATTGAAGCTTTTGTGTAAGCAAAACTCTGTAAAAATGGCAATTTTGGTCACTCTGAGGGGTTAAAAAGTGGTTATTCAACATGAGGCACGATCTATTTGACATTTTGAATCATTTTTGGTATAGTCCGAAAAATTCATTTTCTGATGAAAAACGATGACTCCGGACCTGTCGAACGTCCCCAAAATGGTCCATATCGATGACATTTTAACATTTAATCTTTTGACTCCAAACGACTGTTGGATGTGAATTATGACTTTTTCAACTAAAATAAGTGTGTTTAAAGTCATTTATGTGCCTGAAATTGGTCAAAATTGAAGCTTTTGTGTAAGCAAAACTCTGTAAAAATGGCAATTTTGGTCACTCTGAGGGGTTAAAAAGTGGTTATTCAACATGAGGCACGATCTATTTGACATTTTGAATCATTTTTGGTATAGTCCGAAAAATTAATTTTCTGATGAAAAACGATGACTCCGGACCTGTCGAACGTCCCCAAAATGGTCCATATCGATGAAATTTTAACATTTAATCTTTTGACTCCAAACAACTGTTGGATGTGAAATATGACTTTTTCAACTAAAATAAGTGTGTTTAAAGTCATTTATGTGCCTGAAATTGGTCAAAATTGAAGCTTTTGTGTAAGCAAAACTCTGTAAAAATGGCAATTTTGGTCACTCTGAGGGGTTAAAAAGTGGTTATTCAACATGAGGCACGATCTATTTGACATTTTGAATCATTTTTGGTATAGTCCGAAAAATTCATTTTCTGATGAAAAACGATGACTCCGGACCTGTCGAACGTCCCCAAAATGGTCCATATCGATGAAATTTTAACATTTAATCTTTTGACTCCAAACAACTGTTGGATGTGAATTATGACTTTTTCAACTAAAATAAGTGTTTAAAGTCATTTATGTGCCTGAAATTGGTCAAAATTGAAGCTTTTGTGTAAGCAAAACTCTGTAAAAATGGCAATGTTGGTCACTCTGAGGGGTTAAAAAGTGGTTATTCAACATGAGGCACGATCCATTTGACATTTTGAATCATTTTTGGTACAGTCCGAAAAATTAATTTTTTGATGAAAAACGATGACTCCGGACCTGTCGAACATCCCCAAAATGGTGCATATCGTTGAAATTTTAACATTTAATCTTTTGACTCCAAACGACTGTTGGATGTGAATTAAGTCTTTTTCAACTAAAATAAGTGTGTTTAAAGTCATTTATGTGCCTGAAATTGGTCAAAATTGAAGCTTTTGAATAAGCAAAACTCTGTAAAAATGGCAATTTTGGTCACTCTGATGGGTTAAAAAGTGGTTATTCAACATGAGGCACGATCCATTTGACATTTTGAATCATTTTTGGTATAGTCCGAAAAATTCATTTTCTGATGAAAAACGATGACTCCGGACCTGTCGAACGTCCCCAAAATGGTCCATATCGATGAAATTTTAACATTTAATCTTTTGACTCCAAACGACTGTTGGATGTGAATTAAGTCTTTTTCAACTAAAATAAGTGTGTTTAAAGTCATTTATGTGCCTGAAATTGGTCAAAATTGAAGCTTTTGTGTAAGCAAAACTCTGTAAAAATGGCAATTTTGGTCACTCTGAGGGGTTAAAAAGTGGTTATTCAACATGAGGCACCATCACTTTGACATTTTGAATCATTTTTGGTACAGTCCGAAAAATTCATTTTCTGATGAAAAACGATGACTCCGGACCTGTCAAACGTACCCAAAATGGTCCATATCGATGACATTTTAACATTTAATCTTTTGACTCCAAACGACTGTTGGATGTGAATTATGACTTTTTCAACTAAAATAAGTGTGTTTAAAGTCATTTATGTGCCTGAAACTGGTCGAAATTGAAGCTTTTGTGTGAGCAAAACTCTGTAAAAATGGCAATGTTGGTCACTCTGAGAGGTTAAAAAGTGATTATTCAACATGAGGCACGATCCATTTGACATTTTGAATCATTTTTGGTACAGTCCGAAAAATTAATTTTTTGATGAAAAACGATGACTCCGGACCTGTCGAACATCCCTAAAATGGTCCATATCGATGAAATTTTAACATTTAATCTTTTGACTCCAAACGACTGTTGGATGTGAATTAAGTCTTTTTCAACTAAAATAAGTGTGTTTAAAGTCATTTATGTGCCTGAAATTGGTCAAAATTGAAGCTTTTGTGTAAGCAAAACTCTGTAAAAATGGCAATTTTGGTCACTCTGAGGGGTTAAAAAGTGGTTATTCAACATGAGGCACGATCTATTTGACATTTTGAATCATTTTTGGTATAGTCCGAAAAATTCATTTTCTGATGAAAAACGATGACTCCGGACCTGTCGAACGTCCCCAAAATGGTCCATATCGATGAAATTTTAACATTTAATCTTTTGACTCCAAACGACTGTTGGATGTGAATTATGACTTTTTCAACTAAAATAAGTGTGTTTAAAGTCATTTATGTGCCTGAAATTGGTCAAAATTGAAGCTTTTGTGTAAGCAAAACTCTGTAAAAATGGCAATTTTGGTCACTCTGAGGGGTTAAAAAGTGGTTATTCAACATGAGGCACGATCTATTTGACATTTTGAATCATTTTTGGTATAGTCCGAAAAATTCATTTTCTGATGAAAAACGATGACTCCGGACCTGTCGAACGTCCCCAAAATGGTCCATATCGATGAAATTTTAACATTTAATCTTTTGACTCCAAACAACTGTTGGATGTGAATTATGACTTTTTCAACTAAAATAAGTGTGTTTAAAGTCATTTATGTGCCTGAAATTGGTCAAAATTGAAGCTTTTGTGTAAGCAAAACTCTGTAAAAATGGCAATTTTGGTCACTCTGAGGGGTTAAAAAGTGGTTATTCAACATGAGGCATGATTTATTTGACATTTTGAATTATTTTTGGTACAGTCCGAAAAATTCATTTTCTGATGAAAAACGATGACTCCGGACCTGTCGAACGTACCCAAAATGGTCCATATCGATGAGATTTTAACATTTAATCTTTTGACTCCAAACGACTGTTGGATGTGAATTATGACTTTTTCAACTAAAATAAGTGTGTTTAAAGTCATTTATGTGCCTGAAACTGGTCAAAATTGAAGCTTTTGTGTGAGCAAAACTCTGTAAAAATGGCAATGTTGGTCACTCTGAGGGGTTAAAAAGTGATTATTCAACATGAGGCACGATCCATTTGACATTTTGAATCATTTTTGGTACAGTTTGAAAAATTAATTTTTTGATGAAAAACGATGACTCCGGACCTGTCGAACATCCCCAAAATGGTCCATATCGATGAAATTTTAACATTTAATCTTTTGACTCCAAACGACTGTTGGATGTGAATTAAGTCTTTTTCAACTAAAATAAGTGTGTTTAAAGTCATTTATGTGCCTGAAATTGGTCAAAATTGAAGCTTTTGTGTAAGCAAAACTCTGTAAAAATGGCAATTTTGGTCACTCTGAGGGGTTAAAAAGTGGTTATTCAACATGAGGCACAATTTATTTGACATTTTGAATCATTTTTGGTATAGTCCGAAAAATTCATTTTCTGATGAAAAACGATGACTCCGGACCTGTCGAACGTCTCCAAAATGGTCCATATCGATGACATTTTAACATTTAATCTTTTGACTCCAAACGACTGTTGGATGTGAATTATGAATTTTTCAACTAAAATAAGTGTGTTTAAAGTCATTTATGTGCCTGAAATTGGTCAAAATTGAAGCTTTTGTGTAAGCAAAACTCTGTAAAAATGGCAATTTTGGTCGCTGTGAGGGGTTAAAAAGTGGTTATTCAACATGAGGCACGATCCATTTGACATTTTGAATCATTTTTGGTATAGTCTGAAAAATTCATTTTCTGATGAAAAACGATGACTCCGGACCTGTCGAACATCCCCAAAATGGTCCATATCGATGAAATTTTAACATTTAATCTTTTGACTCCAAACGACTGTTGGATGTGAATTAAGTCTTTTTCAACTAAAATAAGTGTGTTTAAAGTCATTTATGTACATGAAATTGGTCAAAATTGAAGCTTTTGTGTAAGCAAAACTCTGTAAAAATGGCAATGTTGGTCACTCTGATGGGTTAAAAAGTGGTTATTCAACATGAGGCACGATCTACTTGACATTTTGAATCATTTTTGGTATAGTCCGAAAAATTCATTTTCTGATGAAAAACGATGACTCCGGACCTGTCGAACGTCCCCAAAATGGTCCATATCGATGAAATTTTAACATTTAATCTTTTGACTCCAAAAGACTGTTGGATGTAAATTATGACTTTTTCAACTAAAATAAGTGTGTTTAAAGTCATTTATGTACATGAAATTGGTCAAAATTGAAGCTTTTGAGTAAGCAAAACTCTGTAAAAATGGCAATTTTGGTCGCTGTGAGGGGTTAAAAAGTGGTTATTCAACATGAGGCACGATCCATTTGACATTTTGAATCATTTTTGGTATAGTCCGAAAAATTCATTTTCTGATGAAAAACGATGACTCCGGACCTGTCGAACGTCCCCAAAATGGTCCATATCGATGAAATTTTAACATTTAATCTTTTGACTCCAAACGACTGTTGGATGTGAAATAAGTCTTTTTCAACTAAAATAAGTGTGTTTAAAGTCATTTATGTGCCTGAAATTGGTCAAAATTGAAGCTTTTGCGTAAGCAAAACTCTGTAAAAATGGCAATTTTGGTCACTCTGAGGGGTTAAAAAGTGGGTATTCAACATGAGGCACGATCTATTTGACATTTTGAATCATTTTTGGTATAGTCCGAAAAATTCATTTTCTGATGAAAAACGATGACTCCGGACCTGTCGAACGTCCCAAAAATGGTCCATATCGAGGAAATTTTAACATTTAATCTTTTGACTCCAAACGACTGTTGGATGTGAATTATGACTTTTCCAACTAAAATAAGTGTGTTTAAAGTCATTTATGTGCCTGAAATTGGTCAAAATTGAAGCTTTTGTGTAAGCAAAACTCTGTAAAAATGGCAATTTTGGTCACTCTGAGGGGTTAAAAAGTGGTTATTCAACATGAGGCACGATCTATTTGACATTTTGAATCATTTTTTGTATAGTCCAAAAAATTCATTTTCTGATGAAAAACGATGACTCCGGACCTGTCGAACGTCCCCAGAATGGTCCATATCGATGAAATTTTAACATTTAATCTTTTGACTCCAAACGACTGTTGGATGTGAATTAAGTCTTTTTCAACTAAAATAAGTGTGTTTAAAGTCATTTATGTACATGAAATTGGTCAAAATTGAAGCTTTTGTGTAAGCAAAACTCTGTAAAAATGGCAATGTTGGTCACTCTGATGGGTTAAAAAGTGGTTATTCAACATGAGGCACGATCTACTTGACATTTTGAATCATTTTTGCTATAGTCCGAAAAATTCATTTTCTGATGAAAAACGATGACTCCGGACCTGTCGAACATCCCCAAAATGGTCCATATCGATGAAATTTTAACATTTAATCTTTTGACTCCAAACGACTGTTGGATGTGAATTAAGTCTTTTTCAACTAAAATAAGTGTGTTTAAAGTCATTTATGTGCCTGAAATTGGTCAAAATTGAAGCTTTTGTGTAAGCAAAACTCTGTAAAAATGGCAATTTTGGTCACTCTGAGGGGTTAAAAAGTGGTTATTCAACCTGAGGCACCATCACTTTGACATTTTGAATCATTTTTGGTACAGTCTGAAAAATTCATTTTCTGATGAAAAACGATGACTCCGGACCTGTCGAACATCCCCAAAATGGTCCATATCGATGAAATTTTAACATTTAATCTTTTGACTCCAAACGACTGTTGGATGTGAATTAAGTCTTTTTCAACTAAAATAAGTGTGTTTAAAGTCATTTATGTACATGAAATTGGTCAAAATTAAAGCTTTTGTGTAAGCAAAACTCTGTAAAAAGTGCAATGTTGGTCACTCTGATGGGTTAAAAAGTGGTTATTCAACATGAGGCACGATCTACTTGACATTTTGAATCATTTTTGGTATAGTCCGAAAAATTCATTTTCTGATGAAAAACGATGACTCCGGACCTGTCGAACGTCCCCAAAATGGTCCATATCGATGAAATTTTAACATTTAATCTTTTGACTCCAAAAGACTGTTGGATGTGAATTATGACTTTTTCAACTAAAATAAGTGTGTTTAAAGTCATTTATGTACATGAAATTGGTCAAAATTGAAGCTTTTGAGTAAGCAAAACTCTGTAAAAATGGCAATTTTGGTCGCTGTGAGGGGTTAAAAAGTAGTTATTCAACATGAGGCACGATCCATTTGACATTTTGAATCATTTTTGGTATAGTCCGAAAAATTCATTTTCTGATGAAAAACGATGACTCCGGACCTGTCAAACGTACCCAAAATGGTCCATATCGATGACATTTTAACATTTAATCTTTTGACTCCAAACGACTGTTGGATGTGAATTATGACTTTTTCAACTAAAATAAGTGTGTTTAAAGTCATTTATGTGCCTGAAACTGGTCGAAATTGAAGCTTTTGTGTGAGCAAAACTCTGTAAAAATGGCAATGTTGGTCACTCTGAGGGGTTAAAAAGTGATTATTCAACATGAGGCACGATCCATTTGACATTTTGAATCATTTTTGGTACAGTCCGAAAAATTAATTTTTTGATGAAAAACGATGACTCCGGACCTGTCGAACATCCCCAAAATGGTCCATATCGATGAAATTTTAACATTTAATCTTTTGACTCCAAACGACTGTTGGATGTGAATTAAGTCTTTTTCAACTAAAATAAGTGTGTTTAAAGTCATTTATGTGCCTGAAACTGGTCGAAATTGAAGCTTTTGTGTGAGCAAAACTCTGTAAAAATGGCAATGTTGGTCACTCTGAGGGGTTAAAAAGTGATTATTCAACCTGAGGCACGATCCATTTGACATTTTGAATCATTTTTGGTACAGTCCGAAAAATTAATTTTTTGATGAAAAACGATGACTCCGGACCTGTCGAACATCCCCAAAATGGTCCATATCGATGAAATTTTAACATTTAATCTTTTGACTCCAAACGACTGTTGGATGTGAATTAAGTCTTTTTCAACTAAAATAAGTGTGTTTAAAGTCATTTATGTGCCTGAAATTGGTCAAAATTGAAGCTTTTGTATAAGCAAAACTCTGTAAAAATGGCAATTTTGGTCACTCTGAGGGGTTAAAAAGTGGTTATTCAACATGAGGCACGATCTATTTGACATTTTGAATCATTTTTGGTATAGTCCGAAAAATTCATTTTCTGATGAAAAACGATGACTCCGGACCTGTCGAACGTCCCCAAAATGGTCCATATCGATGAAATTTTAACATTTAATCTTTTGACTCCAAACGACTGTTGGATGTGAATTATGACTTTTTCAACTAAAATAAGTGTGTTTAAAGTCATTTATGTGCCTGAAATTGGTCAAAATTGAAGCTTTTGTGTAAGCAAAACTCTGTAAAAATGGCAATTTTGGTCACTCTGAGGGGTTAAAAAGTGGTTATTCAACATGAGGCACGATCTATTTGACATTTTGAATCATTTTTGGTATAGTCCGAAAAATTCATTTTCTGATGAAAAACGATGACTCCGGACCTGTCGAACGTCCCCAAAATGGTCCATATCGATGAAATTTTAACATTTAATCTTTTGACTCCAAACAACTGTTGGATGTGAATTATGACTTTTTCAACTAAAATAAGTGTGTTTAAAGTCATTTATGTGCCTGAAATTGGTCAAAATTGAAGCTTTTGTGTAAGCAAAACTCTGTAAAAATGGCAATTTTGGTCACTCTGAGGGGTTAAAAAGTGGTTATTCAACATGAGGCATGATTTATTTGACATTTTGAATCATTTTTGGTACAGTCCGAAAAATTCATTTTCTGATGAAAAACGATGACTCCGGACCTGTCGAACGTCCCAAAAATGGTCCATATCGAGGAAATTTTAACATTTAATCTTTTGACTCCAAACGACTGTTGGATGTGAATTATGACTTTTCCAACTAAAATAAGTGTGTTTAAAGTCATTTATGTGCCTGAAATTGGTCAAAATTGAAGCTTTTGTGTAAGCAAAACTCTGTAAAAATGGCAATTTTGGTCACTCTGAGGGGTTAAAAAGTGGTTATTCAACATGAGGCACGATCTATTTGACATTTTGAATCATTTTTGGTACAGTCCGAAAAATTCATTTTCTGATGAAAAACGATGACTCCGGACCTGTCAAACGTACCCAAAATGGTCCATATCGATGACATTTTAACATTTAATCTTTTGACTCCAAACGACTGTTGGATGTGAATTATGACTTTTTCAACTAAAATAAGTGTGTTTAAAGTCATTTATGTGCCTGAAACTGGTCGAAATTGAAGCTTTTGTGTGAGCAAAACTCTGTAAAAATGGCAATGTTGGTCACTCTGAGGGGTTAAAAAGTGATTATTCAACATGAGGCACGATCCATTTGACATTTTGAATCATTTTTGGTACAGTCCGAAAAATTAATTTTTTGATGAAAAACGATGACTCCGGACCTGTCGAACATCCCCAAAATGGTCCATATCGATGAAATTTTAACATTTAATCTTTTGACTCCAAACGACTGTTGGATGTGAATTAAGTCTTTTTCAACTAAAATAAGTGTGTTTAAAGTCATTTATGTGCCTGAAACTGGTCGAAATTGAAGCTTTTGTGTGAGCAAAACTCTGTAAAAATGGCAATGTTGGTCACTCTGAGGGGTTAAAAAGTGATTATTCAACCTGAGGAACGATCCATTTGACATTTTGAATCATTTTTGGTACAGTCCGAAAAATTAATTTTTTGATGAAAAACGATGACTCCGGACCTGTCGAACATCCCCAAAATGGTCCATATCGATGAAATTTTAACATTTAATCTTTTGACTCCAAACGACCTTTGGATGTGAATTAAGTCTTTTTCAACTAAAATAAGTGTGTTTAAAGTCATTTATGTGCCTGAAATTGGTCAAAATTGAAGCTTTTGTGTAAGCAAAACTCTGTAAAAATGGCAATTTTGGTCACTCTGAGGGGTTAAAAAGTGGTTATTCAACATGAGGCACGATCTATTTGACATTTTGAATCATTTTTGGTATAGTCCGAAAAATTCATTTTCTGATGAAAAACGATGACTCCGGACCTGTCGAACGTCCCCAAAATGGTCCATATCGATGAAATTTTAACATTTAATCTTTTGACTCCAAACAACTGTTGGATGTGAATTATGACTTTTTCAACTAAAATAAGTGTGTTTAAAGTCATTTATGTGCCTGAAATTGGTCAAAATTGAAGCTTTTGTGTAAGCAAAACTCTGTAAAAATGGCAATTTTGGTCACTCTGAGGGGTTAAAAAGTGGTTATTCAACATGAGGCATGATTTATTTGACATTTTGAATCATTTTTGGTACAGTCCGAAAAATTCATTTTCTGATGAAAAACGATGACTCCGGACCTGTCGAACGTACCCAAAATGGTCCATATCGATGACATTTTAACATTTAATCTTTTGACTCCAAACGACTGTTGGATGTGAATTATGACTTTTTCAACTAAAATAAGTGTGTTTAAAGTCATTTATGTGCCTGAAACTGGTCAAAATTGAAGCTTTTGTGTGAGCAAAACTCTGTAAAAATGGCAATGTTGGTCACTCTGAGGGGTTAAAAAGTGATTATTCAACATGAGGCACGATCCATTTGACATTTTGAATCAGTTTTGGTACAGTCCAAAAAATTAATTTTTTGATGAAAAACGATGACTCCGGACCTGTCGAACATCCCCAAAATGGTCCATATCGATGAAATTTTAACATTTAATCTTTTGACTCCAAACGACTGTTGGATGTGAATTAAGTCTTTTTCAACTAAAATAAGTGTGTTTAAAGTCATTTATGTGCCTGAAATTGGTCAAAATTGAAGCTTTTGTGTAAGCAAAACTCTGTAAAAATGGCAATTTTTGTCACTCTGAGGGGTTAAAAAGTGGTTATTCAACACGAGGCACGATTTATTTGACATTTTGAATCATTTTTGGTATAGTCCGAAAAATTCATTTTCTGATGAAAAACGATGACTCCGGACCTGTCGAACGTCTCCAAAATGGTCCATATCGATGACATTTTAACATTTAATCTTTTGACTCCAAACGACTGTTGGATGTGAATTATGAATTTTTCAACTAAAATAAGTGTGTTTAAAGTCATTTATGTGCCTGAAATTGGTCAAAAATTGAAGCTTTTGAGTAAGCAAAATTCTGTAAAAATGGCAATTTTGGTCACTCTGAGGGGTTAAAAAGTGGTTATTCAACATGAGGCACGATCCATTTGACATTTTGAATCATTTTTGGTATAGTCCGAAAAATTCATTTTCTGATGAAAAACGATGACTCCGGACCTGTCGAACGTCCCCAAAATGGTCCATATCGATGAAATTTTAACATTTAATCTTTTGACTCCAAACGACTGTTGGATGTGATTTAAGTCTTTTTCAACTAAAATAAGTGTGTTTAAAGTCATTTATGTGCCTGAAATTGGTCAAAATTGAAGCTTTTGTGTAAGCAAAACTCTGTAAAAATGGCAATTTTGGTCACTCTGAGGGGTTAAAAAGTGGTTATTCAACATGAGGCACGATCTATATGACATTTTGAATAATTTTTGGTATAGTCCGAAAAATTCATTTTCTGATGAAAAACGATGACTCCGGACCTGTCGAACTTCCCCAAAATGGTCCATATCGATGAAATTTTAACATTTAATCTTTTGACTCCAAAGAACTGTTGGATGTGAATTATGACTTTTTCAACTAAAATAAGTGTGTTTAAAGTCATTTATGTGCCTGAAATTGGTCAAAATTGAAGCTTTTGTGTAAGCAAAACTCTGTAAAAATTGCAATTTTGGTCACTCTGAGGGGTTAAAAAGTGGTTATTCAACATGAGGCACGATCTATTTGACATTTTGAATCATTTTTGGTATAGTCCGAAAAATTCATTTTCTGATGAAAAACGATGACTCCGGACCTGTCGAACGTCTCCAAAATGGTCCATATCGATGAAATTTTAACATTTAATCTTTTGACTCCAAACGACTGTTGGATGTGAATTAAGTCTTTTTCAACTAAAATAAGTGTGTTTAAAGTCATTTATGTGCCTGAAATTGGTCAAAATTGAAGCTTTTGTGTAAGCAAAACTCTGTAAAAATGGCAATTTTGGTCACTCTGAGGGGTTAAAAAGTGGTTATTCAACCTAAGGCACCATCACTTTGACATTTTGAATCATTTTTGGTACAGTCTGAAAAATTCATTTTCTGATGAAAAACGATGACTCCGGACCTGTCGAACGTCCCCAAAATGGTCCATATCGATGAAATTTTAACATTTAATCTTTTGACTCCAAACGACTGTTGGATGTGAATTAAGTCTTTTTCAACTAAAATAAGTGTGTTTAAAGTCATTTATGTACATGAAATTGGTCAAAATTGAAGCTTTTGTGTAAGCAAAACTCTGTAAAAATGACAATGTTGGTCACTCTGATGGGTTAAAAAGTGGTTATTCAACATGAGGCACGATCTACTTGACATTTTGAACCACTTTTGGTATAGTCCGAAAAATTCATTTTCTGATGAAAAACGATGACTCCGGACCTGTCGAACATCCCCAAAATGGTCCATATCGATGAAATTTTAACATTTAATCTTTTGACTCCAAACGACTGTTGGATGTGAATTAAGTCTTTTTCAACTAAAATAAGTGTGTTTAAAGTCATTTATGTGCCTGAAATTGGTCAAAATTGAAGCTTTTGTGTAAGCAAAACTCTGTAAAAATGGCAATTTTGGTCACTCTGAGGGGTTAAAAAGTGGTTATTCAACCTGAGGCACCATCACTTTGACATTTTGAATCATTTTTGGTACAGTCTGAAAAATTCATTTTCTGATGAAAAACGATGACTCCGGACCTGTCGAACATCCCCAAAATGGTCCATATCGATGAAATTTTAACATTTAATCTTTTGACTCCAAACGACTGTTGGATGTGAATTAAGTCTTTTTCAACTAAAATAAGTGTGTTTAAAGTCATTTATGTACATGAAATTGGTCAAAATTAAAGCTTTTGTGTAAGCAAAACTCTGTAAAAATTGCAATGTTGGTCACTCTGATGGGTTAAAAAGTGGTTATTCAACATGAGGCACGATCTACTTGACATTTTGAATCATTTTTGGTATAGTCCGAAAAATTCATTTTCTGATGAAAAACGATGACTCCGGACCTGTCGAACGTCCCCAAAATGGTCCATATCGATGAAATTTTAACATTTAATCTTTTGACTCCAAAAGACTGTTGGATGTGAATTATGACTTTTTCAACTAAAATAAGTGTGTTTAAAGTCATTTATGTACATGAAATTGGTCAAAATTGAAGCTTTTGAGTAAGCAAAACTCTGTAAAAATGGCAATTTTGGTCGCTGTGAGGGGTTAAAAAGTGGTTATTCAACATGAGGCACGATCCATTTGACATTTTGAATCATTTTTGGTATAGTCCGAAAAATTCATTTTCTGATGAAAAACGATGACTCCGGACCTGTCAAACGTACCCAAAATGGTCCATATCGATGACATTTTAACATTTAATCTTTTGACTCCAAACGACTGTTGGATGTGAATTATGACTTTTTCAACTAAAATAAGTGTGTTTAAAGTCATTTATGTGCCTGAAACTGGTCGAAATTGAAGCTTTTGTGTGAGCAAAACTCTGTAAAAATGGCAATGTTGGTCACTCTGAGGGGTTAAAAAGTGATTATTCAACATGAGGCACGATCCATTTGACATTTTGAATCATTTTTGGTACAGTCCGAAAAATTAATTTTTTGATGAAAAACGATGACTCCGGACCTGTCGAACATCCCCAAAATGGTCCATATCGATGAAATTTTAACATTTAATCTTTTGACTCCAAACGACTGTTGGATGTGAATTAAGTCTTTTTCAACTAAAATAAGTGTGTTTAAAGTCATTTATGTGCCTGAAACTGGTCGAAATTGAAGCTTTTGTGTGAGCAAAACTCTGTAAAAATGGCAATGTTGGTCACTCTGAGGGGTTAAAAAGTGATTATTCAACCTGAGGCACGATCCATTTGACATTTTGAATCATTTTTGGTACAGTCCGAAAAATTAATTTTTTGATGAAAAACGATGACTCCGGACCTCTCGAACATCCCCAAAATGGTCCATATCGATGAAATTTTAACATTTAATCTTTTGACTCCTAACGACTGTTGGATGTGAATTAAGTCTTTTTCAACTAAAATAAGTGTGTTTAAAGTCATTTATGTGCCTGAAATTGGTCAAAATTGAAGCTTTTGTGTAAGCAAAACTCTGTAAAAATGGCAATTTTGGTCACTCTGAGGGGTTAAAAAGTGGTTATTCAACATGAGGCACGATCTATTTGACATTTTGAATCATTTTTGGTATAGTCCAAAAAATTCATTTTCTGATGAAAAACGATGACTCCGGACCTGTCGAACGTCCCCAAAATGGTCCATATCGATGAAATTTTAACATTTAATCTTTTGACTCCAAACGACTGTTGGATGTGAATTATGACTTTTTCAACTAAAATAAGTGTGTTTAAAGTCATTTATGTGCCTGAAATTGGTCAAAATTGAAGCTTTTGTGTAAGCAAAACTCTGTAAAAATGGCAATTTTGGTCACTCTGAGGGGTTAAAAAGTGGTTATTCAACATGAGGCACGATCTATTTGACATTTTGAATCATTTTTGGTATAGTCCGAAAAATTCATTTTCTGATGAAAAACGATGACTCCGGACCTGTCGAACGTCCCCAAAATGGTCCATATCGATGAAATTTTAACATTTAATCTTTTGACTCCAAACAACTGTTGGATGTGAATTATGACTTTTTCAACTAAAATAAGTGTGTTTAAAGTCATTTATGTGCCTGAAATTGGTCAAAATTGAAGCTTTTGTGTAAGCAAAACTCTGTAAAAATGGCAATTTTGGTCACTCTGAGGGGTTAAAAAGTGGTTATTCAACATGAGGCACGATCTATTTGACATTTTGAATCATTTTTGGTACAGTCCGAAAAATTCATTTTCTGATGAAAAACGATGACTCCGGACCTGTCAAACGTACCCAAAATGGTCCATATCGATGACATTTTAACATTTAATCTTTTGACTCCAAACGACTGTTGGATGTGAATTATGACTTTTTCAACTAAAATAAGTGTGTTTAAAGTCATTTATGTGCCTGAAACTGGTCGAAATTGAAGCTTTTGTGTGAGCAAAACTCTGTAAAAATGGCAATGTTGGTCACTCTGAGGGGTTAAAAAGTGATTATTCAACATGAGGCACGATCCATTTGACATTTTGAATCATTTTTGGTACAGTCCGAAAAATTAATTTTTTGATGAAAAACGATGACTCCGGACCTGTCGAACATCCCCAAAATGGTCCATATCGATGAAATTTTAACATTTAATCTTTTGACTCCAAACGACTGTTGGATGTGAATTAAGTCTTTTTCAACTAAAATAAGTGTGTTTAAAGTCATTTATGTGCCTGAAACTGGTCGAAATTGAAGCTTTTGTGTGAGCAAAACTCTGTAAAAATGGCAATGTTGGTCACTCTGAGGGGTTAAAAAGTGATTATTCAACCTGAGGCACGATCCATTTGACATTTTGAATCATTTTTGGTACAGTCCGAAAAATTAATTTTTTGATGAAAAACGATGACTCCGGACCTGTCGAACATCCCCAAAATGGTCCATATCGATGAAATTTTAACATTTAATCTTTTGACTCCAAACGACTGTTGGATGTGAATTAAGTCTTTTTCAACTAAAATAAGTGTGTTTAAAGTCATTTATGTGCCTGAAATTGGTCAAAATTGAAGCTTTTGTGTAAGCAAAACTCTGTAAAAATGGCAATTTTGGTCACTCTGAGGGGTTAAAAAGTGGTTATTCAACATGAGGCATGATTTATTTGACATTTTGAATCATTTTTGGTATAGTCCGAAAAATTCATTTTCTGATGAAAAACGATGACTCCGGACCTGTCGAACGTCTCCAAAATGGTCCATATCGATGACATTTTAACATTTAATCTTTTGACTCCAAACGACTGTTGGATGTGAATTATGAATTTTTCAACTAAAATAAGTGTGTTTAAAGTCATTTATGTGCCTGAAATTGGTCAAAAATTGAAGCTTTTGAGTAAGCAAAACTCTGTAAAAATGGCAATTTTGGTCACTCTGAGGGGTTAAAAAGTGGTTATTCAACATGAGGCACGATCCATTTGACATTTTGAATCATTTTTGGTATAGTCCGAAAAATTCATTTTCTGATGAAAAACGATGACTCCGGACCTGTCGAACGTCCCCAAAATGGTCCATATCGATGAAATTTTAACATTTAATCTTTTGACTCCAAACGACTGTTGGATGTGATTTAAGTCTTTTTCAACTAAAATAAGTGTGTTTAAAGTCATTTATGTGCCTGAAATTGGTCAAAATTGAAGCTTTTGTGTAAGCAAAACTCTGTAAAAATGGCAATTTTGGTCACTCTGAGGGGTTAAAAAGTGGTTATTCAACATGAGGCACGATCTATATGACATTTTGAATAATTTTTGGTATAGTCCGAAAAATTCATTTTCTGATGAAAAACGATGACTCCGGACCTGTCGAACTTCCCCAAAATGGTCCATATCAATGAAATTTTAACATTTAATCTTTTGACTCCAAAGAACTGTTGGATGTGAATTATGACTTTTTCAACTAAAATAAGTGTGTTTAAAGTCATTTATGTGCCTGAAATTGGTCAAAATTGAAGCTTTTGTGTAAGCAAAACTCTGTAAAAATTGCAATTTTGGTCACTCTGAGGGGTTAAAAAGTGGTTATTCAACATGAGGCACGATCTATTTGACATTTTGAATCATTTTTGGTATAGTCCGAAAAATTCATTTTCTGATGAA
Organism: Lissotriton vulgaris; assembly: GCF_964263255.1. NCBI lineage: Eukaryota > Metazoa > Chordata > Amphibia > Caudata > Salamandridae > Lissotriton > Lissotriton vulgaris. The sequence continues at coordinate 90,057 of NW_028250218.1, forward strand.
AAACGATGACTCCGGACCTGTCGAACGTCTCCAAAATGGTCCATATCGATGAAATTTTAACATTTAATCTTTTGACTCCAAACGACTGTTGGATGTGAATTAAGTCTTTTTCAACTAAAATAAGTGTGTTTAAAGTCATTTATGTGCCTGAAATTGGTCAAAATTGAAGCTTTTGTGTAAGCAAAACTCTGTAAAAATGGCAATTTTGGTCACTCTGAGGGGTTAAAAAGTGGTTATTCAACCTGAGGCACCATCACTTTGACATTTTGAATCATTTTTGGTACAGTCTGAAAAATTCATTTTCTGATGAAAAACGATGACTCCGGACCTGTCGAACATCCCCAAAATGGTCCATATCGATGAAATTTTAACATTTAATCTTTTGACTCCAAACGACTGTTGGATGTGAATTAAGTCTTTTTCAACTAAAATAAGTGTGTTTAAAGTCATTTATGTACATGAAATTGGTCAAAATTGAAGCTTTTGTGTAAGCAAAACTCTGTAAAAATGGCAATGTTGGTCACTCTGATGGGTTAAAAAGTGGTTATTCAACATGAGGCACGATCTACTTGACATTTTGAATCATTTTTGGTATAGTCCGAAAAATTCATTTTCTGATGAAAAACGATGACTCCGGACCTGTTGAACGTCCCCAAAATGGTCCATATCGATGAAATTTTAACATTTAATCTTTTGACTCCAAAAGACTGTTGGATGTGAATTATGACTTTTTCAACTAAAATAAGTGTGTTTAAAGTCATTTATGTACATGAAATTGGTCAAAATTGAAGCTTTTGAGTAAGCAAAACTCTGTAAAAATGGCAATTTTGGTCGCTGTGAGGGGTTAAAAAGTGGTTATTCAACATGAGGCACGATCCATTTGACATTTTGAATCATTTTTGGTATAGTCCGAAAAATTCATTTTCTGATGAAAAACGATGACTCCGGACCTGTCGAACGTCCCCAAAATGGTCCATATCGATGAAATTTTAACATTTAATCTTTTGACTCCAAACGACTGTTGGATGTGAAATAAGTCTTTTTCAACTAAAATAAGTGTGTTTAAAGTCATTTATGTGCCTGAAATTGGTCAAAATTGAAGCTTTTGCGTAAGCAAAACTCTGTAAAAATGGCAATTTTGGTCACTTTGAGGGGTTAAAAAGTGGTTATTCAACATGAGGCACGATCTATTTGACATTTTGAATCATTTTTGGTATAGTCCGAAAAATTCATTTTCTGATGAAAAACGATGACTCCGGACCTGTCGAACGTCCCAAAAATGGTCCATATCGAGGAAATTTTAACATTTAATCTTTTGACTCCAAACGACTGTTGGATGTGAATTATGACTGTTCCAACTAAAATAAGTGTGTTTAAAGTCATTTATGTGCCTGAAATTGGTCAAAATTGAAGCTTTTGTGTAAGCAAAACTCTGTAAAAATGGCAATTTTGGTCACTCTGAGGGGTTAAAAAGTGGTTATTCAACATGAGGCACGATCTATTTGACATTTTGAATCATTTTTGGTATAGTCCGAAAAATTCATTTTCTGATGAAAAACGATGACTCCGGACCTGTCGAACGTCCCCAAAATGGTCCATATCGATGACATTTTAACATTTAATCTTTTGACTCCAAACAACTGTTGGATGTGAATTATGACTTTTTCAACTAAAATAAGTGTGTTTAAAGTCATTTATGTGCCTGAAATTGGTCAAAATTGAAGCTTTTGTGTAAGCAAAACTCTGTAAAAATGGCAATTTTGGTCACTCTGAGGGGTTAAAAAGTTGTTATTCAACATGAGGCACGATCTATTTGACATTTTGAATCATTTTTGGTATAGTCCGAAAAATTCATTTTCTGATGAAAAACGATGACTCCGGACCTGTCGAACGTCTCCAAAATGGTCCATATCGATGAAATTTTAACATTTAATCTTTTGACTCCAAACGACTGTTGGATGTGAATTAAGTCTTTTTCAACTAAAATAAGTGTGTTTAAAGTCATTTATGTGCCTGAAATTGGTCAAAATTGAAGCTTTTGTGTAAGCAAAACTCTGTAAAAATGGCAATTTTGGTCACTCTGAGGGGTTAAAAAGTGGTTATTCAACATGAGGCACGATCTATATGACATTTTGAATCATTTTTGGTATAGTCAGAAAAATTCATTTTCTGATGAAAAACGATGACTCCGGACCTGTCGAACTTCCCCAAAATGGTCCATATCGATGAAATTTTAACATTTAATCTTTTGACTCCAAAGAACTGTTGGATGTGAACTATGACTTTATCAACTAAAATAAGTGTGTTTAAAGTCATTTATGTGCCTGAAATTGGTCAAAATTGAAGCTTTTGTGTAAGCAAAACTCTGTAAAAATTGCAATTTTGGTCACTCTGAGGGGTTAAAAAGTGGTTATTCAACATGAGGCACGATCTATTTGACATTTTGAATCATTTTTGGTATAGTCCGAAAAATTCATTTTCTGATGAAAAACGATGACTCCGGACCTGTCGAACGTCTCCAAAATGGTCCATATCGATGAAATTTTAACATTTAATCTTTTGACTCCAAACGACTGTTGGATGTGAATTAAGTCTTTTTCAACTAAAATAAGTGTGTTTAAAGTCATTTATGTGCCTGAAATTGGTCAAAATTGAAGCTTTTGTGTAAGCAAAACTCTGTAAAAATGGCAATTTTGGTCACTCTGAGGGGTTAAAAAGTGGTTATTCAACCTGAGGCACCATCACTTTGACATTTTGAATCATTTTTGGTACAGTCTGAAAAATTCATTTTCTGATGAAAAACGATGACTCCGGACCTGTCGAACATCCCCAAAATGGTCCATATCGATGAAATTTTAACATTTAATCTTTTGACTCCAAACGACTGTTGGATGTGAATTAAGTCTTTTTCAACTAAAATAAGTGTGTTTAAAGTCATTTATGTACATGAAATTGGTCAAAATTGAAGCTTTTGTGTAAGCAAAACTCTGTAGAAATGGCAATGTTGGTCACTCTGATGGGTTAAAAAGTGGTTATTCAACATGAGGCACGATCTAATTGACATTTTGAATCATTTTTGGTATAGTCCGAAAAATTCATTTTCTGATGAAAAACGATGACTCCGGACCTGTCGAACGTCCCCAAAATGGTCCATATCGATGAAATTTTAAAATTTAATCTTTTGACTCCAAAAGACTGTTGTATGTGAATTATGACTTTTTCAACTAAAATAAGTGTGTTTAAAGTCATTTATGTACATGAAATTGGTCAAAATTGAAGCTTTTGAGTAAGCAAAACTCTGTAAAAATGGCAATTTTGGTCGCTGTGAGGGGTTAAAAAGTGGTTATTCAACATGAGGCACGATCCATTTGACATTTTGAATCATTTTTGGTATAGTCCGAAAAATTCATTTTCTGATGAAAAACGATGACTCCGGACCTGTCGAACGTCCCAAAAATGGTCCATATCGAGGAAATTTTAACATTTAATCTTTTGACTCCAAACGACTGTTGGATGTGAATTATGACTTTTCCAACTAAAATAAGTGTGTTTAAAGTCATTTATGTGCCTGAAATTGGTCAAAATTGAAGCTTTTGTGTAATCAAAACTCTGTAAAAATGGCAATTTTCGTCACTTTGAGGGGTTAAAAAGTGGTTATTCAACATGAGGCACGATCTATTTGACATTTTGAATCATTTTTGGTATAGTCCGAAAAATTCATTTTCTGATGAAAAACGATGACTCCGGACCTGTCGAACGTCCCCAAAATGGTCCATATCGATGAAATTTTAACATTTAATCTTTTGACTCCAAACAACTGTTGGATGTGAATTATGACTTTTTCAACTAAAATAAGTGTGTTTAAAGTCATTTATGTGCCTGAAATTGGTCAAAATTGAAGCTTTTGTGTAAGCAAAACTCTGTAAAAATGGCAATTTTGGTCACTCTGAGGGGTTAAAAAGTTGTTATTCAACATGAGGCACGATCTATTTGACATTTTGAATCATTTTTGGTATAGTCCGAAAAATTCATTTTCTGATGAAAAACGATGACTCCGGACCTGTCGAACGTCTCCAAAATGGTCCATATCGATGAAATTTTAACATTTAATCTTTTGACTCCAAACGACTGTTGGATGTGAATTAAGTCTTTTTCAACTAAAATAAGTGTGTTTAAAGTCATTTATGTGCCTGAAATTGGTCAAAATTGAAGCTTTTGTGTAAGCAAAACTCTGTAAAAATGGCAATTTTGGTCACTCTGAGGGGTTAAAAAGTGGTTATTCAACCTGAGGCACCATCACTTTGACATTTTGAATCATTTTTGGTACAGTCCGAAAAATTCATTTTCTGATGAAAAACGATGACTCCGGACCTGTCGAACATCCCCAAAATGGTCCATATCGATGAAATTTTAACATTTAATCTTTTGACTCCAAACGACTGTTGGATGTGAATTATGACTTTTTCAACTAAAATAAGTGTGTTTAAAGTCATTTATGTGCCTGAAATTGGTCAAAATTGAAGCTTTTGTGTAAGCAAAACTCTGTAAAAATGTCAATTTTGGTCTCTCTGAGGGGTTAAAAAGTGGTTATTCAACATGAGGCACAATCCATTTGACATTTTGAATCATTTTTGGTATAGTCCGTAAAATTCATTTTCTGATGAAAAACGATGACTCCGGACCTGTCGAACGTCCCCAAAATGGTCCATATCGATGAAATTTTAACATTTAATCTTTTGACTCCAAACGACTGTTGGATGTGAATTAAGTCTTTTTCAACTAAAATAAGTGTGTTTAAAGTCATTTATGTGCCTGAAATTGGTCAAAATTGAAGCTTTTGTGTAAGCAAAACTCTGTAAAAATGGCAATTTTGGTCACTCTGAGGGGTTAAAAAGTGGTTATTCAACCTGAGGCACCATCACTTTGACATTTTGAATCATTTTTGGTACAGTCCGAAAAATTCATTTTCTGATGAAAAACGATGACTCCGGACCTGTCGAACATCCCCAAAATGGTCCATATCGATGAAATTTTAACATTTAATCTTTTGACTCCAAACGACTGTTGGATGTGAATTATGACTTTTTCAACTAAAATAAGTGTGTTGAAAGTCATTTATGTGCCTGAAATTGGTCAAAATTGAAGCTTTTGTGTAAGCAAAACTCTGTAAAAATGGCAATTTTGGTCTCTCTGAGGGGTTAAAAAGTGGTTATTCAACATGAGGCACAATCCATTTGACATTTTGAATCATTTTTGGTATAGTCCGTAAAATTCATTTTCTGATTAAAAACGATGACTCCGGACCTGTCGAACGTCCCCAAAATGGTCCATATCGATGAAATTTTAACATTTAATCTTTTGACTCCAAACGACTGTTGGATGTGAATTATGACTTTTTCAACTAAAATAAGTGTGTTTAAAGTCATTTATGTGCCTGAAATTGGTCAAAATTGAAGCTTTTGAGTAAGCAAAACTCTGTAAAAATGGCAATTTTGGTCGCTGTGAGGGGTTAAAAAGTGGTTATTCAACATGAGGCACGATCCATTTGACATTTTGAATCATTTTTGGTATAGTCCGAAAAATTCATTTTCTGATGAAAAACGATGACTCCGGACCTGTCGAACGTCCCCAAAATGGTCCATATCGATGAAATGTTAACATTTAATCTTTTGACTCCAAACGACTGTTGGATGTGAAATAAGTCTTTTTCAACTAAAATAAGTGTGTTTAAAGTCATTTATGTGCCTGAAATTGGTCAAAATTGAAGCTTTTGCGTAAGCAAAACTCTGTAAAAATGGCAATTTTGGTCACTCTGAGGGGTTAAAAAGTGGTTATTCAACATGAGGCACGATCTATTTGACATTTTGAATCATTTTTGGTATAGTCCGAAAAATTCATTTTCTGATGAAAAACGATGACTCCGGACCTGTCGAACGTCCCAAAAATGGTCCATATCGAGGAAATTTTAACATTTAATCTTTTGACTCCAAACGACTGTTGGATGTGAATTATGACTTTTCCAACTAAAATAAGTGTGTTTAAAGTCATTTATGTGCCTGAAATTGGTCAAAATTGAAGCTTTTGTGTAAGCAAAACTCTGTAAAAATGGCAATTTTGGTCACTCTGAGGGGTTAAAAAGTGGTTATTCAACGTGAGGCACGATCTATTTGACATTTTGAATCATTTTTGGTATAGTCCGAAAAATTCATTTTCTGATGAAAAACGATGACTCCGGACCTGTCGAACGTCCCCAAAATGGTCCATATCGATGAAATTTTAACATTTAATCTTTTGACTCCAAACAACTGTTGGATGTGAATTATGACTTTTTCAACTAAAATAAGTGTGTTTAAAGTCATTTATGTGCCTGAAATTGGTCAAAATTGAAGCTTTTGTGTAAGCAAAACTCTGTAAAAATGGCAATTTTGGTCACTCTGAGGGGTTAAAAAGTTGTTATTCAACATGAGGCACGATCTATTTGACATTTTGAATCATTTTTGGTATAGTCCGAAAAATTCATTTTCTGATGAAAAACGATGACTCCGGACCTGTCGAACGTCTCCAAAATGGTCCATATCGATGAAATTTTAACATTTAATCTTTTGACTCCAAACGACTGTTGGATGTGAATTAAGTCTTTTTCAACTAAAATAAGTGTGTTTAAAGTCATTTATGTGCCTGAAATTGGTCAAAATTGAAGCTTTTGTGTAAGCAAAACTCTGTAAAAATGGCAATTTTGGTCACTCTGAGGGGTTAAAAAGTGGTTATTCAACCTGAGGCACCATCACTTTGACATTTTGAATCATTTTTGGTACAGTCTGAAAAATTCATTTTCTGATGAAAAACGATGACTCCGGACCTGTCGAACATCCCCAAAATGGTCCATATCGATGAAATTTTAACATTTAATCTTTTGACTCCAAACGACTGTTGGATGTGAATTATGACTTTTTCAACTAAAATAAGTGTGTTTAAAGTCATTTATGTGCCTGAAATTGGTAAAAATTGAAGCTTTTGTGTAAGCAAAACTCTGTAAAAATGGCAATTTTGGTCTCTCTGAGGGGTTAAAAAGTGGTTATTCAACATGAGGCACAATCCATTTGACATTTTGAATCATTTTTGGTATAGTCCGTAAAATTCATTTTCTGATGAAAAACGATGACTCCGGACCTGTCGAAAGTCCCCAAAATGGTCCATATCGATGAAATTTTAACATTTAATCTTTTGACTCCAAACGACTGTTGGATGTGAATTAAGTTTTTTTCAACTAAAATAAGTGTGTTTAAAGTCATTTATGTGCCTGAAATTGGTCAAAATTGAAGCTTTTGTGTAAGCAAAACTCTGTAAAAATGGCAATTTTGGTCACTCTGAGGGGTTAAAAAGTGGTTATTCAACATGAGGCATGATTTATTTGACATTTTGAATCATTTTTGGTACAGTCCGAAAAATTCATTTTCTGATGAAAAACGATGACTCCGGACCTGTCGAACGTACCCAAAATGGTCCATATCGATGACATTTTAACATTTAATCTTTTGACTCCAAACGACTGTTGGATGTGAATTATGACTTTTTCAACTAAAATAAGTGTGTTTAAAGTCATTTATGTGCCTGAAACTGGTCAAAATTGAAGCTTTTGTGTGAGCAAAACTCTGTAAAAATGGCAATGTTGGTCACTCTGAGGGGTTAAAAAGTGATTATTCAACATGAGGCACGATCCATTTGACATTTTGAATCATTTTTGGTACAGTCCGAAAAATTAAATTTTTTGATGAAAAACGATGACTCCGGACCTGTCGAACATCCCCAAAATGGTCCATAACGATGAAATTTTAACATTTAATCTTTTGACTCCAAACGACTGTTGGATGTGAATTAAGTCTTTTTCAACTAAAATAAGTGTGTTTAAAGTCATTTATGTGCCTGAAATTGGTCAAAATTGAAGCTTTTGTGTAAGCAAAACTCTGTAAAAATGGCAATTTTTGTCACTCTGAGGGGTTAAAAAGTGGTTATTCAACATGAGGCACGATTTATTTGACATTTTGAATCATTTTTGGTATAGTCCGAAAAATTCATTTTCTGATGAAAAACGATGACTCCGGACCTGTCGAACGTCTCCAAAATGGTCCATATCGATGACATTTTAACATTTAATCTTTTGACTCCAAACGACTGTTGGATGTGAATTATGAATTTTTCAACTAAAATAAGTGTGTTTAAAGTCATTTATGTGCCTGAAATTGGTCAAAAATTGAAGCTTTTGAGTAAGCAAAACTCTGTAAAAATGGCAATTTTGGTCACTCTGAGGGGTTAAAAAGTGGTTATTCAACATGAGGCACGATCCATTTGACATTTTGAATCATTTTTGGTATAGTCCGAAAAATTCATTTTCTGATGAAAAACGATGACTCCGGACCTGTCGAACGTCCCCAAAATGGTCCATATCGATGAAATTTTAACATTTAATCTTTTGACTCCAAACGACTGTTGGATGTGATTTAAGTCTTTTTCAACTAAAATAAGTGTGTTTAAAGTCATTTATGTGCCTGAAATTGGTCAAAATTGAAGCTTTTGTGTAAGCAAAACTCTGTAAAAATGGCAATTTTGGTCACTCTGAGGGGTTAAAAAGTGGTTATTCAACATGAGGCACGATCTATATGACATTTTGAATAATTTTTGGTATAGTCCGAAAAATTCATTTTCTGATGAAAAACGATGACTCCGGACCTGTCGAACTTCCCCAAAATGGTCCATATCAATGAAATTTTAACATTTAATCTTTTGACTCCAAAGAACTGTTGGATGTGAATTATGACTTTTTCAACTAAAATAAGTGTGTTTAAAGTCATTTATGTGCCTGAAATTGGTCAAAATTGAAGCTTTTGTGTAAGCAAAACTCTGTAAAAATTGCAATTTTGGTCACTCTGAGGGGTTAAAAAGTGGTTATTCAACATGAGGCACGATCTATTTGACATTTTGAATCATTTTTGGTATAGTCCGAAACATTCATTTTCTGATGAAAAACGATGACTCCGGACCTGTCGAACGTCTCCAAAATGGTCCATATCGATGAAATTTTAACATTTAATCTTTTGACTCCAAACGACTGTTGGATGTGAATTAAGTCTTTTTCAACTAAAATAAGTGTGTTTAAAGTCATTTATGTGCCTGAAATTGGTCAAAATTGAAGCTTTTGTGTAAGCAAAACTCTGTAAAAATGGCAATTTTGGTCACTCTGAGGGGTTAAAAAGTGGTTATTCAACCTGAGGCACCATCACTTTGACATTTTGAATCATTTTTGGTACAGTCTGAAAAATTCATTTTCTGATGAAAAACGATGACTCCGGACCTGTCGAACATCCCCAAAATGGTCCATATCGATGAAATTTTAACATTTAATCTTTTGACTCCAAACGACTGTTGGATGTGAATTAAGTCTTTTTCAACTAAAATAAGTGTGTTTAAAGTCATTTATGTACATGAAATTGGTCAAAATTGAAGCTTTTGTGTAAGCAAAACTCTGTAAAAATGGCAATGTTGGTCACTCTGATGGGTTAAAAAGTGGTTATTCAACATGAGGCACGATCTACTTGACATTTTGAATCATTTTTGGTATAGTCCGAAAAATTCATTTTCTGATGAAAAACGATGACTCCGGACCTGTCGAACGTCCCCAAAATGGTCCATATCGATGAAATTTTAACATTTAATCTTTTGACTCCAAAAGACTGTTGGATGTGAATTATGACTTTTTCAACTAAAATAAGTGTGTTTAAAGTCATTTATGTACATGAAATTGGTCAAAATTGAAGCTTTTGAGTAAGCAAAACTCTGTAAAAATGGCAATTTTGGTCGCTGTGAGGGGTTAAAAAGTGGTTATTCAACATGAGGCACGATCCATTTGACATTTTGAATCATTTTTGGTATAGTCCGAAAAATTCATTTTCTGATGAAAAACGATGACTCCGGACCTGTCGAACGTCCCCAAAATGGTCCATATCGATGAAATTTTAACATTTAATCTTTTGACTCCAAACGACTGTTGGATGTGAAATAAGTCTTTTTCAACTAAAATAAGTGTGTTTAAAGTCATTTATGTGCCTGAAATTGGTCAAAATTGAAGCTTTTGCGTAAGCAAAACTCTGTAAAAATGGCAATTTTGGTCACTTTGAGGGGTTAAAAAGTGGTTATTCAACATGAGGCACGTTCTATTTGACATTTTGAATCATTTTTGGTATAGTCCGAAAAATTCATTTTCTGATGAAAAACGATGACTCCGGACCTGTCGAACGTCCCAAAAATGGTCCATATCGAGGAAATGTTAACATTTAATCTTTTGACTCCAAACGACTGTTGGATGTGAATTATGACTGTTCCAACTAAAATAAGTGTGTTTAAAGTCATTTATGTGCCTGAAATTGGTCAAAATTGAAGCTTTTGTGTAAGCAAAACTCTGTAAAAATGGCAATTTTGGTCACTCTGAGGGGTTAAAAAGTGGTTATTCAACATGAGGCACGATCTATTTGACATTTTGAATCATTTTTGGTATAGTCCGAAAAATTCATTTTCTGATGAAAAACGATGACTCCGGACCTGTCGAACGTCCCCAAAATGGTCCATATCGATGACATTTTAACATTTAATCTTTTGACTCCAAACAACTGTTGGATGTGAATTATGACTTTTTCAACTAAAATAAGTGTGTTTAAAGTCATTTATGTGCCTGAAATTGGTCAAAATTGAAGCTTTTGTGTAAGCAAAACTCTGTAAAAATGGCAATTTTGGTCACTCTGAGGGGTTAAAAAGTGGTTATTCAACCTGAGGCACCATCACTTTGACATTTTGAATCATTTTTGGTACAGTCCGAAAAATTCATTTTCTGATGAAAAACGATGACTCCGGACCTGTCGAACATCCCCAAAATGGTCCATATCGATGAAATTTTAACATTTAATCTTTTGACTCCAAACGACTGTTGGATGTGAATTATGACTTTTTCAACTAAAATAAGTGTGTTTAAAGTCATTTATGTGCCTGAAATTGGTCAAAATTGAAGCTTTTGTGTAAGCAAAACTCTGTAAAAATGTCAATTTTGGTCTCTCTGAGGGGTTAAAAAGTGGTTATTCAACATGAGGCACAATCCATTTGACATTTTGAATCATTTTTGGTATAGTCCGTAAAATTCATTTTCTGATGAAAAACGATGACTCCGGACCTGTCGAACGTCCCCAAAATGGTCCATATCGATGAAATTTTAACATTTAATCTTTTGACTCCAAACGACTGTTGGATGTGAATTAAGTCTTTTTCAACTAAAATAAGTGTGTTTAAAGTCATTTATGTGCCTGAAATTGGTCAAAATTGAAGCTTTTGTGTAAGCAAAACTCTGTAAAAATGGCAATTTTGGTCACTCTGAGGGGTTAAAAAGTGGTTATTCAACCTGAGGCACCATCACTTTGACATTTTGAATCATTTTTGGTACAGTCCGAAAAATTCATTTTCTGATGAAAAACGATGACTCCGGACCTGTCGAACATCCCCAAAATGGTCCATATCGATGAAATTTTAACATTTAATCTTTTGACTCCAAACGACTGTTGGATGTGAATTATGACTTTTTCAACTAAAATAAGTGTGTTGAAAGTCATTTATGTGCCTGAAATTGGTCAAAATTGAAGCTTTTGTGTAAGCAAAACTCTGTAAAAATGGCAATTTTGGTCTCTCTGAGGGGTTAAAAAGTGGTTATTCAACATGAGGCACAATCCATTTGACATTTTGAATCATTTTTGGTATAGTCCGTAAAATTCATTTTCTGATTAAAAACGATGACTCCGGACCTGTCGAACGTCCCCAAAATGGTCCATATCGATGAAATTTTAACATTTAATCTTTTGACTCCAAACGACTGTTGGATGTGAATTATGACTTTTTCAACTAAAATAAGTGTGTTTAAAGTCATTTATGTGCCTGAAATTGGTCAAAATTGAAGCTTTTGAGTAAGCAAAACTCTGTAAAAATGGCAATTTTGGTCGCTGTGAGGGGTTAAAAAGTGGTTATTCAACATGAGGCACGATCCATTTGACATTTTGAATCATTTTTGGTATAGTCCGAAAAATTCATTTTCTGATGAAAAACGATGACTCCGGACCTGTCGAACGTCCCCAAAATGGTCCATATCGATGAAATGTTAACATTTAATCTTTTGACTCCAAACGACTGTTGGATGTGAAATAAGTCTTTTTCAACTAAAATAAGTGTGTTTAAAGTCATTTATGTGCCTGAAATTGGTCAAAATTGAAGCTTTTGCGTAAGCAAAACTCTGTAAAAATGGCAATTTTGGTCACTCTGAGGGGTTAAAAAGTGGTTATTCAACATGAGGCACGATCTATTTGACATTTTGAATCATTTTTGGTATAGTCCGAAAAATTCATTTTCTGATGAAAAACGATGACTCCGGACCTGTCGAACGTCCCAAAAATGGTCCATATCGAGGAAATTTTAACATTTAATCTTTTGACTCCAAACGACTGTTGGATGTGAATTATGACTTTTCCAACTAAAATAAGTGTGTTTAAAGTCATTTATGTGCCTGAAATTGGTCAAAATTGAAGCTTTTGTGTAAGCAAAACTCTGTAAAAATGGCAATTTTGGTCACTCTGAGGGGTTAAAAAGTGGTTATTCAACATGAGGCACGATCTATTTGACATTTTGAATCATTTTTGGTATAGTCCGAAAAATTCATTTTCTGATGAAAAACGATGACTCCGGACCTGTCGAACGTCCCCAAAATGGTCCATATCGATGAAATTTTAACATTTAATCTTTTGACTCCAAACACCTGTTGGATGTGAATTATGACTTTTTCAACTAAAATAAGTGTGTTTAAAGTCATTTATGTGCCTGAAATTGGTCAAAATTGAAGCTTTTGTGTAAGCAAAACTCTGTAAAAATGGCAATTTTGGTCACTCTGAGGGGTTAAAAAGTTGTTATTCAACATGAGGCACGATCTATTTGACATTTTGAATCATTTTTGGTATAGTCCGAAAAATTCATTTTCTGATGAAAAACGATGACTCCGGACCTGTCGAACATCCCCAAAATGGTCCATATCGATGAAATTTTAACATTTAATCTTTTGACTCCAAACGACTGTTGGATGTGAATTATGACTTTTTCAACTAAAATAAGTGTGTTTAAAGTCATTTATGTGCCTGAAATTGGTAAAAATTGAAGCTTTTGTGTAAGCAAAACTCTGTAAAAATGGCAATTTTGGTCTCTCTGAGGGGTTAAAAAGTGGTTATTCAACATGAGGCACAATCCATTTGACATTTTGAATCATTTTTGGTATAGTCCGTAAAATTCATTTTCTGATGAAAAACGATGACTCCGGACCTGTCGAAAGTCCCCAAAATGGTCCATATCGATGAAATTTTAACATTTAATCTTTTGACTCCAAACGACTGTTGGATGTGAATTAAGTTTTTTTCAACTAAAATAAGTGTGTTTAAAGTCATTTATGTGCCTGAAATTGGTCAAAATTGAAGCTTTTGTGTAAGCAAAACTCTGTAAAAATGGCAATTTTGGTCACTCTGAGGGGTTAAAAAGTGGTTATTCAACATGAGGCATGATTTATTTGACATTTTGAATCATTTTTGGTACAGTCCGAAAAATTCATTTTCTGATGAAAAACGATGACTCCGGACCTGTCGAACGTACCCAAAATGGTCCATATCGATGACATTTTAACATTTAATCTTTTGACTCCAAACGACTGTTGGATGTGAATTATGACTTTTTCAACTAAAATAAGTGTGTTTAAAGTCATTTATGTGCCTGAAACTGGTCAAAATTGAAGCTTTTGTGTGAGCAAAACTCTGTAAAAATGGCAATGTTGGTCACTCTGAGGGGTTAAAAAGTGATTATTCAACATGAGGCACGATCCATTTGACATTTTGAATCATTTTTGGTACAGTCCGAAAAATTAAATTTTTTGATGAAAAACGATGACTCCGGACCTGTCGAACATCCCCAAAATGGTCCATAACGATGAAATTTTAACATTTAATCTTTTGACTCCAAACGACTGTTGGATGTGAATTAAGTCTTTTTCAACTAAAATAAGTGTGTTTAAAGTCATTTATGTGCCTGAAATTGGTCAAAATTGAAGCTTTTGTGTAAGCAAAACTCTGTAAAAATGGCAATTTTTGTCACTCTGAGGGGTTAAAAAGTGGTTATTCAACATGAGGCACGATTTATTTGACATTTTGAATCATTTTTGGTATAGTCCGAAAAATTCATTTTCTGATGAAAAACGATGACTCCGGACCTGTCGAACGTCTCCAAAATGGTCCATATCGATGACATTTTAACATTTAATCTTTTGACTCCAAACGACTGTTGGATGTGAATTATGAATTTTTCAACTAAAATAAGTGTGTTTAAAGTCATTTATGTGCCTGAAATTGGTCAAAAATTGAAGCTTTTGAGTAAGCAAAACTCTGTAAAAATGGCAATTTTGGTCACTCTGAGGGGTTAAAAAGTGGTTATTCAACATGAGGCACGATCCATTTGACATTTTGAATCATTTTTGGTATAGTCCGAAAAATTCATTTTCTGATGAAAAACGATGACTCCGGACCTGTCGAACGTCCCCAAAATGGTCCATATCGATGAAATTTTAACATTTAATCTTTTGACTCCAAACGACTGTTGGATATGATTTAAGTCTTTTTCAACTAAAATAAGTGTGTTTAAAGTCATTTATGTGCCTGAAATTGGTCAAAATTGAAGCTTTTGTGTAAGCAAAACTCTGTAAAAATTGCAATTTTGGTCACTCTGAGGGGTTAAAAAGTGGTTATTCAACATGAGGCACGATCTATATGACATTTTGAATAATTTTTGGTATAGTCCGAAAAATTCATTTTCTGATGAAAAACGATGACTCCGGACCTGTCGAACTTCCCCAAAATGGTCCATATCAATGAAATTTTAACATTTAATCTTTTGACTCCAAAGAACTGTTGGATGTGAATTATGACTTTTTCAACTAAAATAAGTGTGTTTAAAGTCATTTATGTGCCTGAAATTGGTCAAAATTGAAGCTTTTGTGTAAGCAAAACTCTGTAAAAATTGCAATTTTGGTCACTCTGAGGGGTTAAAAAGTGGTTATTCAACATGAGGCACGATCTATTTGACATTTTGAATCATTTTTGGTATAGTCCGAAAAATTCATTTTCTGATGAAAAACGATGACTCCGGACCTGTCGAACGTCTCCAAAATGGTCCATATCGATGAAATTTTAACATTTAATCTTTTGACTCCAAACGACTGTTGGATGTGAATTAAGTCTTTTTCAACTAAAATAAGTGTGTTTAAAGTCATTTATGTGCCTGAAATTGGTCAAAATTGAAGCTTTTGTGTAAGCAAAACTCTGTAAAAATGGCAATTTTGGTCACTCTGAGGGGTTAAAAAGTGGTTATTCAACCTGAGGCACCATCACTTTGACATTTTGAATCATTTTTGGTACAGTCTGAAAAATTCATTTTCTGATGAAAAACGATGACTCCGGACCTGTCGAACATCCCCAAAATGGTCCATATCGATGAAATTTTAACATTTAATCTTTTGACTCCAAACGACTGTTGGATGTGAATTAAGTCTTTTTCAACTAAAATAAGTGTGTTTAAAGTCATTTATGTACATGAAATTGGTCAAACTTGAAGCTTTTGTGTAAGCAAAACTCTGTAAAAATGGCAATGTTGGTCACTCTGATGGGTTAAAAAGTGGTTATTCAACATGAGGCACGATCTACTTGACATTTTGAATCATTTTTGGTATAGTCCGAAAAATTCATTTTCTGATGAAAAACGATGACTCCGGACCTGTCGAACGTCCCCAAAATGGTCCATATCGATGAAATTTTAACATTTAATCTTTTGACTCCAAAAGACTGTTGGATGTGAATTATGACTTTTTCAACTAAAATAAGTGTGTTTAAAGTCATTTATGTACATGAAATTGGTCAAAATTGAAGCTTTTGAGTAAGCAAAACTCTGTAAAAATGGCAATTTTGGTCGCTGTGAGGGGTTAAAAAGTGGTTATTCAACATGAGGCACGATCCATTTGACATTTTGAATCATTTTTGGTATAGTCCGAAAAATTCATTTTCTGATGAAAAACGATGACTCCGGACCTGTCGAACGTCCCCAAAATGGTCCATATCGATGAAATTTTAACATTTAATCTTTTGACTCCAAACGACTGTTGGATGTGAAATAAGTCTTTTTCAACTAAAATAAGTGTGTTTAAAGTCATTTATGTGCCTGAAATTGGTCAAAATTGAAGCTTTTGCGTAAGCAAAACTCTGTAAAAATGGCAATTTTGGTCACTTTGAGGGGTTAAAAAGTGGTTATTCAACATGAGGCACGTTCTATTTGACATTTTGAATCATTTTTGGTATAGTCCGAAAAATTCATTTTCTGATGAAAAACGATGACTCCGGACCTGTCGAACGTCCCAAAAATGGTCCATATCGAGGAAATTTTAACATTTAATCTTTTGACTCCAAACGACTGTTGGATGTGAATTATGACTGTTCCAACTAAAATAAGTGTGTTTAAAGTCATTTATGTGCCTGAAATTGGTCAAAATTGAAGCTTTTGTGTAAGCAAAACTCTGTAAAAATGGCAATTTTGGTCACTCTGAGGGGTTAAAAAGTGGTTATTCAACATGAGGCACGATCTATTTGACATTTTGAATCATTTTTGGTATAGTCCGAAAAATTCATTTTCTGATGAAAAACGATGACTCCGGACCTGTCGAACGTCCCCAAAATGGTCCATATCGATGACATTTTAACATTTAATCTTTTGACTCCAAACAACTGTTGGATGTGAATTATGACTTTTTCAACTAAAATAAGTGTGTTTAAAGTCATTTATGTGCCTGAAATTGGTCAAAATTGAAGCTTTTGTGTAAGCAAAACTCTGTAAAAATGGCAATTTTGGTCACTCTGAGGGGTTAAAAAGTTGTTATTCAACATGAGGCACGATCTATTTGACATTTTGAATCATTTTTGGTATAGTCCGAAAAATTCATTTTCTGATGAAAAACGATGACTCCGGACCTGTCGAACGTCTCCAAAATGGTCCATATCGATGAAATTTTAACATTTAATCTTTTGACTCCAAACGACTGTTGGATGTGAATTAAGTCTTTTTCAACTAAAATAAGTGTGTTTAAAGTCATTTATGTGCCTGAAATTGGTCAAAATTGAAGCTTTTGTGTAAGCAAAACTCTGTAAAAATGGCAATTTTGGTCACTCTGAGGGGTTAAAAAGTGGTTATTCAACATGAGGCACGATCTATATGACATTTTGAATCATTTTTGGTATAGTCAGAAAAATTCATTTTCTGATGAAAAACGATGACTCCGGACCTGTCGAACTTCCCCAAAATGGTCCATATCGATGAAATTTTAACATTTAATCTTTTGACTCCAAAGAACTGTTGGATGTGAATTATGACTTTATCAACTAAAATAAGTGTGTTTAAAGTCATTTATGTGCCTGAAATTGGTCAAAATTGAAGCTTTTGTGTAAGCAAAACTCTGTAAAAATTGCAATTTTGGTCACTCTGAGGGGTTAAAAAGTGGTTATTCAACATGAGGCACGATCTATTTGACATTTTGAATCATTTTTGGTATAGTCCGAAAAATTCATTTTCTGATGAAAAACGATGACTCCGGACCTGTCGAACGTCTCCAAAATGGTCCATATCGATGAAATTTTAACATTTAATCTTTTGACTCCAAACGACTGTTGGATGTGAATTAAGTCTTTTTCAACTAAAATAAGTGTGTTTAAAGTCATTTATGTGCCTGAAATTGGTCAAAATTGAAGCTTTTGTGTAAGCAAAACTCTGTAAAAATGGCAATTTTGGTCACTCTGAGGGGTTAAAAAGTGGTTATTCAACCTGAGGCACCATCACTTTGACATTTTGAATCATTTTTGGTACAGTCTGAAAAATTCATTTTCTGATGAAAAACGATGACTCCGGACCTGTCGAACATCCCCAAAATGGTCCATATCGATGAAATTTTAACATTTAATCTTTTGACTCCAAACGACTGTTGGATGTGAATTAAGTCTTTTTCAACTAAAATAAGTGTGTTTAAAGTCATTTATGTACATGAAATTGGTCAAAATTGAAGCTTTTGTGTAAGCAAAACTCTGTAAAAATGGCAATGTTGGTCACTCTGATGGGTTAAAAAGTGGTTATTCAACATGAGGCACGATCTACTTGACATTTTGAATCATTTTTGGTATAGTCCGAAAAATTCATTTTCTGATGAAAAACGATGACTCCGGACCTGTCGAACGTCCCCAAAATGGTCCATATCGATGAAATTTTAACATTTAATCTTTTGACTCCAAAAGACTGTTGGATGTGAATTATGACTTTTTCAACTAAAATAAGTGTGTTTAAAGTCATTTATGTACATGAAATTGGTCAAAATTGAAGCTTTTGAGTAAGCAAAACTCTGTAAAAATGGCAATTTTGGTCGCTGTGAGGGGTTAAAAAGTGGTTATTCAACATGAGGCACGATCCATTTGACATTTTGAATCATTTTTGGTATAGTCCGAAAAATTCATTTTCTGATGAAAAACGATGACTCCGGACCTGTCGAACGTCCCCAAAATGGTCCATATCGATGAAATTTTAACATTTAATCTTTTGACTCCAAACGACTGTTGGATGTGAAATAAGTCTTTTTCAACTAAAATAAGTGTGTTTAAAGTCATTTATGTGCCTGAAATTGGTCAAAATTGAAGCTTTTGCGTAAGCAAAACTCTGTAAAAATGGCAATTTTGGTCACTTTGAGGGGTTAAAAAGTGGTTATTCAACATGAGGCACGTTCTATTTGACATTTTGAATCATTTTTGGTATAGTCCGAAAAATTCATTTTCTGATGAAAAACGATGACTCCGGACCTGTCGAACGTCCCAAAAATGGTCCATATCGAGGAAATTTTAACATTTAATCTTTTGACTCCAAACGACTGTTGGATGTGAATTATGACTGTTCCAACTAAAATAAGTGTGTTTAAAGTCATTTATGTGCCTGAAATTGGTCAAAATTGAAGCTTTTGTGTAAGCAAAACTCTGTAAAAATGGCAATTTTGGTCACTCTGAGGGGTTAAAAAGTGGTTATTCAACATGAGGCACGATCTATTTGACATTTTGAATCATTTTTGGTATAGTCCGAAAAATTCATTTTCTGATGAAAAACGATGACTACGGACCTGTCGAACGTCCCCAAAATGGTCCATATCGATGACATTTTAACATTTAATCTTTTGACTCCAAACAACTGTTGGATGTGAATTATGACTTTTTCAACTAAAATAAGTGTGTTTAAAGTCATTTATGTGCCTGAAATTGGTCAAAATTGAAGCTTTTGTGTAAGCAAAACTCTGTAAAAATGGCAATTTTGGTCACTCTGAGGGGTTAAAAAGTTGTTATTCAACATGAGGCACGATCTATTTGACATTTTGAATCATTTTTGGTATAGTCCGAAAAATTCATTTTCTGATGAAAAACGATGACTCCGGACCTGTCGAACGTCTCCAAAATGGTCCATATCGATGAAATTTTAACATTTAATCTTTTGACTCCAAACGACTGTTGGATGTGAATTAAGTCTTTTTCAACTAAAATAAGTGTGTTTAAAGTCATTTATGTGCCTGAAATTGGTCAAAATTGAAGCTTTTGTGTAAGCAAAACTCTGTAAAAATGGCAATTTTGGTCACTCTGAGGGGTTAAAAAGTGGTTATTCAACATGAGGCACGATCTATATGACATTTTGAATCATTTTTGGTATAGTCAGAAAAATTCATTTTCTGATGAAAAACGATGACTCCGGACCTGTCGAACTTCCCCAAAATGGTCCATATCGATGAAATTTTAACATTTAATCTTTTGACTCCAAAGAACTGTTGGATGTGAATTATGACTTTATCAACTAAAATAAGTGTGTTTAAAGTCATTTATGTGCCTGAAATTGGTCAAAATTGAAGCTTTTGTGTAAGCAAAACTCTGTAAAAATTGCAATTTTGGTCACTCTGAGGGGTTAAAAAGTGGTTATTCAACATGAGGCACGATCTATTTGACATTTTGAATCATTTTTGGTATAGTCCGAAAAATTCATTTTCTGATGAAAAACGATGACTCCGGACCTGTCGAACGTCTCCAAAATGGTCCATATCGATGAAATTTTAACATTTAATCTTTTGACTCCAAACGACTGTTGGATGTGAATTAAGTCTTTTTCAACTAAAATAAGTGTGTTTAAAGTCATTTATGTGCCTGAAATTGGTCAAAATTGAAGCTTTTGTGTAAGCAAAACTCTGTAAAAATGGCAATTTTGGTCACTCTGAGGGGTTAAAAAGTGGTTATTCAACCTGAGGCACCATCACTTTGACATTTTGAATCATTTTTGGTACAGTCTGAAAAATTCATTTTCTGATGAAAAACGATGACTCCGGACCTGTCGAACATCCCCAAAATGGTCCATATCGATGAAATTTTAACATTTAATCTTTTGACTCCAAACGACTGTTGGATGTGAATTAAGTCTTTTTCAACTAAAATAAGTGTGTTTAAAGTCATTTATGTACATGAAATTGGTCAAAATTGAAGCTTTTGTGTAAGCAAAACTCTGTAAAAATGGCAATGTTGGTCACTCTGATGGGTTAAAAAGTGGTTATTCAACATGAGGCACAATCTACTTGACATTTTGAATCATTTTTGGTATAGTCCGAAAAATTCATTTTCTGATGAAAAACGATGACTCCGGACCTGTCGAACGTCCCCAAAATGGTCCATATCGATGAAATTTTAACATTTAATCTTTTGACTCCAAAAGACTGTTGGATGTGAATTATGACTTTTTCAACTAAAATAAGTGTGTTTAAAGTCATTTATGTACATGAAATTGGTCAAAATTGAAGCTTTTGAGTAAGCAAAACTCTGTAAAAATGGCAATTTTGGTCGCTGTGAGGGGTTAAAAAGTGGTTATTCAACATGAGGCACGATCCATTTGACATTTTGAATCATTTTTGGTATAGTCCGAAAAATTCATTTTCTGATGAAAAACGATGACTCCGGACCTGTCGAACGTCCCCAAAATGGTCCATATCGATGAAATTTTAACATTTAATCTTTTGACTCCAAACGACTGTTGGATGTGAAATAAGTCTTTTTCAACTAAAATAAGTGTGTTTAAAGTCATTTATGTGCCTGAAATTGGTCAAAATTGAAGCTTTTGCGTAAGCAAAACTCTGTAAAAATGGCAATTTTGGTCACTCTGAGGGGTTAAAAAGTGGTTATTCAACATGAGGCACGATCTATTTGACATTTTGAATCATTTTTGGTATAGTCCGAAAAATTCATTTTCTGATGAAAAACGATGACTCCGGACCTGTCGAACGTCCCAAAAATGGTCCATATCGAGGAAATTTTAACATTTAATCTTTTGACTCCAAACGACTGTTGGATGTGAATTATGACTTTTCCAACTAAAATAAGTGTGTTTAAAGTCATTTATGTGCCTGAAATTGGTCAAAATTGAAGCTTTTGTGTAAGCAAAACTCTGTAAAAATGGCAATTTTGGTCACTCTGAGGGGTTAAAAAGTGGTTATTCAACCTGAGGCACCATCACTTTGACATTTTGAATCATTTTTGGTACAGTCTGAAAAATTCATTTTCTGATGAAAAACGATGACTCCGGACCTGTCGAACATCCCCAAAATGGTCCATATCGATGAAATTTTAACATTTAATCTTTTGACTCCAAACGACTGTTGGATGTGAATTAAGTCTTTTTCAACTAAAATAAGTGTGTTTAAAGTCATTTATGTACATGAAATTGGTCAAAATTGAAGCTTTTGTGTAAGCAAAACTCTGTAGAAATGGCAATGTTGGTCACTCTGATGGGTTAAAAAGTGGTTATTCAACATGAGGCACGATCTAATTGACATTTTGAATCATTTTGGTATAGTCCGAAAAATTCCTTTTCTGATGAAAAACGATGACTCCGGACCTGTCGAACGTCCCCAAAATGGTCCATATCGATGAAATTTTAAAATTTAATCTTTTGACTCCAAAAGACTGTTGGAT
Organism: Lissotriton vulgaris; assembly: GCF_964263255.1. NCBI lineage: Eukaryota > Metazoa > Chordata > Amphibia > Caudata > Salamandridae > Lissotriton > Lissotriton vulgaris. The sequence continues at coordinate 112,235 of NW_028250218.1, forward strand.
GTGAATTATGACTTTTTCAACTAAAATAAGTGTGTTTAAAGTCATTTATGTACATGAAATTGGTCAAAATTGAAGCTTTTGAGTAAGCAAAACTCTGTAAAAATGGCAATTTTGGTCGCTGTGAGGGGTTAAAAAGTGGTTATTCAACATGAGGCACGATCCATTTGACATTTTGAATCATTTTTGGTATAGTCCGAAAAATTCATTTTCTGATGAAAAACGATGACTCCGGACCTGTCGAACGTCCCAAAAATGGTCCATATCGAGGAAATTTTAACATTTAATCTTTTGACTCCAAACGACTGTTGGATGTGAATTATGACTTTTCCAACTAAAATAAGTGTGTTTAAAGTCATTTATGTGCCTGAAATTGGTCAAAATTGAAGCTTTTGTGTAAGCAAAACTCTGTAAAAATGGCAATTTTGGTCACTCTGAGGGGTTAAAAAGTGGTTATTCAACATGAGGCACGATCTATTTGACATTTTGAATCATTTTTGGTATAGTCCGAAAAATTCATTTTCTGATGAAAAACGATGACTCCGGACCTGTCGAACGTCCCCAAAATGGTCCATATCGATGAAATTTTAACATTTAATCTTTTGACTCCAAACAACTGTTGGATGTGAATTATGACTTTTTCAACTAAAATAAGTGTGTTTAAAGTAATTTATGTGCCTGAAATTGGTCAAAATTGAAGCTTTTGTGTAAGCAAAACTCTGTAAAAATGGCAATTTTGGTCACTCTGAGGGGTTAAAAAGTTGTTATTCAACATGAGGCACGATCTATTTGACATTTTGAATCATTTTTGGTATAGTCCGAAAAATTCATTTTCTGATGAAAAACGATGACTCCGGACCTGTCGAACGTCTCCAAAATGGTCCATATCGATGAAATTTTAACATTTAATCTTTTGACTCCAAACGACTGTTGGATGTGAATTAAGTCTTTTTCAACTAAAATAAGTGTGTTTAAAGTCATTTATGTGCCTGAAATTGGTCAAAATTGAAGCTTTTGTGTAAGCAAAACTCTGTAAAAATGGCAATTTTGGTCACTCTGAGGGGTTAAAAAGTGGTTATTCAACCTGAGGCACCATCACTTTGACATTTTGAATCATTTTTGGTACAGTCCGAAAAATTCATTTTCTGATGAAAAACGATGACTCCGGACCTGTCGAACATCCCCAAAATGGTCCATATCGATGAAATTTTAACATTTAATCTTTTGACTCCAAACGACTGTTGGATGTGAATTATGACTTTTTCAACTAAAATAAGTGTGTTTAAAGTCATTTATGTGCCTGAAATTGGTCAAAATTGAAGCTTTTGTGTAAGCAAAACTCTGTAAAAATGGCAATTTTGGTCTCTCTGAGGGGTTAAAAAGTGGTTATTCAACATGAGGCACAATCCATTTGACATTTTGAATCATTTTTGGTATAGTCCGTAAAATTCATTTTCTGATGAAAAACGATGACTCCGGACCTGTCGAACGTCCCCAAAATGGTCCATATCGATGAAATTTTAACATTTAATCTTTTGACTCCAAACGACTGTTGGATGTGAATTAAGTCTTTTTCAACTAAAATAAGTGTGTTTAAAGTCATTTATGTGCCTGAAATTGGTCAAAATTGAAGCTTTTGTGTAAGCAAAACTCTGTAAAAATGGCAATTTTGGTCACTCTGAGGGGTTAAAAAGTGGTTATTCAACCTGAGGCACCATCACTTTGACATTTTGAATCATTTTTGGTACAGTCTGAAAAATTCATTTTCTGATGAAAAACGATGACTCCGGACCTGTCGAACATCCCCAAAATGGTCCATATCGATGAAATTTTAACATTTAATCTTTTGACTCCAAACGACTGTTGGATGTGAATTAAGTCTTTTTCAACTAAAATAAGTGTGTTTAAAGTCATTTATGTACATGAAATTGGTCAAAATTGAAGCTTTTGTGTAAGCAAAACTCTGTAAAAATGGCAATGTTGGTCACTCTGATGGGTTAAAAAGTGGTTATTCAACATGAGGCACGATCTACTTGACATTTTGAATCATTTTTGGTATAGTCCGAAAAATTCATTTTCTGATGAAAAACGATGACTCCGGACCTGTCGAACGTCCCCAAAATGGTCCATATCGATGAAATTTTAACATTTAATCTTTTGACTCCAAAAGACTGTTGGATGTGAATTATGACTTTTTCAACTAAAATAAGTGTGTTTAAAGTCATTTATGTACATGAAATTGGTCAAAATTGAAGCTTTTGAGTAAGCAAAACTCTGTAAAAATGGCAATTTTGGTCGCTGTGAGGGGTTAAAAAGTGGTTATTCAACATGAGGCACGATCCATTTGACATTTTGAATCATTTTTGGTATAGTCCGAAAAATTCATTTTCTGATGAAAAACGATGACTCCGGACCTGTCGAACGTCCCCAAAATGGTCCATATCGATGAAATTTTAACATTTAATCTTTTGACTCCAAACGACTGTTGGATGTGAAATAAGTCTTTTTCAACTAAAATAAGTGTGTTTAAAGTCATTTATGTGCCTGAAATTGGTCAAAATTGAAGCTTTTGCGTAAGCAAAACTCTGTAAAAATGGCAATTTTGGTCACTTTGAGGGGTTAAAAAGTGGTTATTCAACATGAGGCACGTTCTATTTGACATTTTGAATCATTTTTGGTATAGTCCGAAAAATTCATTTTCTGATGAAAAACGATGACTCCGGACCTGTCGAACGTCCCAAAAATGGTCCATATCGAGGAAATTTTAACATTTAATCTTTTGACTCCAAACGACTGTTGGATGTGAATTATGACTGTTCCAACTAAAATAAGTGTGTTTAAAGTCATTTATGTGCCTGAAATTGGTCAAAATTGAAGCTTTTGTGTAAGCAAAACTCTGTAAAAATGGCAATTTTGGTCACTCTGAGGGGTTAAAAAGTGGTTATTCAACATGAGGCACGATCTATTTGACATTTTGAATCATTTTTGGTATAGTCCGAAAAATTCATTTTCTGATGAAAAACGATGACTACGGACCTGTCGAACGTCCCCAAAATGGTCCATATCGATGACATTTTAACATTTAATCTTTTGACTCCAAACAACTGTTGGATGTGAATTATGACTTTTTCAACTAAAATAAGTGTGTTTAAAGTCATTTATGTGCCTGAAATTGGTCAAAATTGAAGCTTTTGTGTAAGCAAAACTCTGTAAAAATGGCAATTTTGGTCACTCTGAGGGGTTAAAAAGTTGTTATTCAACATGAGGCACGATCTATTTGACATTTTGAATCATTTTTGGTATAGTCCGAAAAATTCATTTTCTGATGAAAAACGATGACTCCGGACCTGTCGAACGTCTCCAAAATGGTCCATATCGATGAAATTTTAACATTTAATCTTTTGACTCCAAACGACTGTTGGATGTGAATTAAGTCTTTTTCAACTAAAATAAGTGTGTTTAAAGTCATTTATGTGCCTGAAATTGGTCAAAATTGAAGCTTTTGTGTAAGCAAAACTCTGTAAAAATGGCAATTTTGGTCACTCTGAGGGGTTAAAAAGTGGTTATTCAACATGAGGCACGATCTATATGACATTTTGAATCATTTTTGGTATAGTCAGAAAAATTCATTTTCTGATGAAAAACGATGACTCCGGACCTGTCGAACTTCCCCAAAATGGTCCATATCGATGAAATTTTAACATTTAATCTTTTGACTCCAAAGAACTGTTGGATGTGAATTATGACTTTATCAACTAAAATAAGTGTGTTTAAAGTCATTTATGTGCCTGAAATTGGTCAAAATTGAAGCTTTTGTGTAAGCAAAACTCTGTAAAAATTGCAATTTTGGTCACTCTGAGGGGTTAAAAAGTGGTTATTCAACATGAGGCACGATCTATTTGACATTTTGAATCATTTTTGGTATAGTCCGAAAAATTCATTTTCTGATGAAAAACGATGACTCCGGACCTGTCGAACGTCTCCAAAATGGTCCATATCGATGAAATTTTAACATTTAATCTTTTGACTCCAAACGACTGTTGGATGTGAATTAAGTCTTTTTCAACTAAAATAAGTGTGTTTAAAGTCATTTATGTGCCTGAAATTGGTCAAAATTGAAGCTTTTGTGTAAGCAAAACTCTGTAAAAATGGCAATTTTGGTCACTCTGAGGGGTTAAAAAGTGGTTATTCAACCTGAGGCACCATCACTTTGACATTTTGAATCATTTTTGGTACAGTCTGAAAAATTCATTTTCTGATGAAAAACGATGACTCCGGACCTGTCGAACATCCCCAAAATGGTCCATATCGATGAAATTTTAACATTTAATCTTTTGACTCCAAACGACTGTTGGATGTGAATTAAGTCTTTTTCAACTAAAATAAGTGTGTTTAAAGTCATTTATGTACATGAAATTGGTCAAAATTGAAGCTTTTGTGTAAGCAAAACTCTGTAAAAATGGCAATGTTGGTCACTCTGATGGGTTAAAAAGTGGTTATTCAACATGAGGCACAATCTACTTGACATTTTGAATCATTTTTGGTATAGTCCGAAAAATTCATTTTCTGATGAAAAACGATGACTCCGGACCTGTCGAACGTCCCCAAAATGGTCCATATCGATGAAATTTTAACATTTAATCTTTTGACTCCAAAAGACTGTTGGATGTGAATTATGACTTTTTCAACTAAAATAAGTGTGTTTAAAGTCATTTATGTACATGAAATTGGTCAAAATTGAAGCTTTTGAGTAAGCAAAACTCTGTAAAAATGGCAATTTTGGTCGCTGTGAGGGGTTAAAAAGTGGTTATTCAACATGAGGCACGATCCATTTGACATTTTGAATCATTTTTGGTATAGTCCGAAAAATTCATTTTCTGATGAAAAACGATGACTCCGGACCTGTCGAACGTCCCCAAAATGGTCCATATCGATGAAATTTTAACATTTAATCTTTTGACTCCAAACGACTGTTGGATGTGAAATAAGTCTTTTTCAACTAAAATAAGTGTGTTTAAAGTCATTTATGTGCCTGAAATTGGTCAAAATTGAAGCTTTTGCGTAAGCAAAACTCTGTAAAAATGGCAATTTTGGTCACTCTGAGGGGTTAAAAAGTGGTTATTCAACATGAGGCACGATCTATTTGACATTTTGAATCATTTTTGGTATAGTCCGAAAAATTCATTTTCTGATGAAAAACGATGACTCCGGACCTGTCGAACGTCCCAAAAATGGTCCATATCGAGGAAATTTTAACATTTAATCTTTTGACTCCAAACGACTGTTGGATGTGAATTATGACTTTTCCAACTAAAATAAGTGTGTTTAAAGTCATTTATGTGCCTGAAATTGGTCAAAATTGAAGCTTTTGTGTAAGCAAAACTCTGTAAAAATGGCAATTTTGGTCACTCTGAGGGGTTAAAAAGTGGTTATTCAACCTGAGGCACCATCACTTTGACATTTTGAATCATTTTTGGTACAGTCTGAAAAATTCATTTTCTGATGAAAAACGATGACTCCGGACCTGTCGAACATCCCCAAAATGGTCCATATCGATGAAATTTTAACATTTAATCTTTTGACTCCAAACGACTGTTGGATGTGAATTAAGTCTTTTTCAACTAAAATAAGTGTGTTTAAAGTCATTTATGTACATGAAATTGGTCAAAATTGAAGCTTTTGTGTAAGCAAAACTCTGTAGAAATGGCAATGTTGGTCACTCTGATGGGTTAAAAAGTGGTTATTCAACATGAGGCACGATCTAATTGACATTTTGAATCATTTTTGGTATAGTCCGAAAAATTCATTTTCTGATGAAAAACGATGACTCCGGACCTGTCGAACGTCCCCAAAATGGTCCATATCGATGAAATTTTAAAATTTAATCTTTTGACTCCAAAAGACTGTTGGATGTGAATTATGACTTTTTCAACTAAAATAAGTGTGTTTAAAGTCATTTATGTACATGAAATTGGTCAAAATTGAAGCTTTTGAGTAAGCAAAACTCTGTAAAAATGGCAATTTTGGTCGCTGTGAGGGGTTAAAAAGTGGTTATTCAACATGAGGCACGATCCATTTGACATTTTGAATCATTTTTGGTATAGTCCGAAAAATTCATTTTCTGATGAAAAACGATGACTCCGGACCTGTCGAACGTCCCAAAAATGGTCCATATCGAGGAAATTTTAACATTTAATCTTTTGACTCCAAACGACTGTTGGATGTGAATTATGACTTTTCCAACTAAAATAAGTGTGTTTAAAGTCATTTATGTGCCTGAAATTGGTCAAAATTGAAGCTTTTGTGTAAGCAAAACTCTGTAAAAATGGCAATTTTGGTCACTCTGAGGGGTTAAAAAGTGGTTATTCAACATGAGGCACGATCTATTTGACATTTTGAATCATTTTTGGTATAGTCCGAAAAATTCATTTTCTGATGAAAAACGATGACTCCGGACCTGTCGAACGTCCCCAAAATGGTCCATATCGATGAAATTTTAACATTTAATCTTTTGACTCCAAACAACTGTTGGATGTGAATTATGACTTTTTCAACTAAAATAAGTGTGTTTAAAGTAATTTATGTGCCTGAAATTGGTCAAAATTGAAGCTTTTGTGTAAGCAAAACTCTGTAAAAATGGCAATTTTGGTCACTCTGAGGGGTTAAAAAGTTGTTATTCAACATGAGGCACGATCTATTTGACATTTTGAATCATTTTTGGTATAGTCCGAAAAATTCATTTTCTGATGAAAAACGATGACTCCGGACCTGTCGAACGTCTCCAAAATGGTCCATATCGATGAAATTTTAACATTTAATCTTTTGACTCCAAACGACTGTTGGATGTGAATTAAGTCTTTTTCAACTAAAATAAGTGTGTTTAAAGTCATTTATGTGCCTGAAATTGGTCAAAATTGAAGCTTTTGTGTAAGCAAAACTCTGTAAAAATGGCAATTTTGGTCACTCTGAGGGGTTAAAAAGTGGTTATTCAACCTGAGGCACCATCACTTTGACATTTTGAATCATTTTTGGTACAGTCCGAAAAATTCATTTTCTGATGAAAAACGATGACTCCGGACCTGTCGAACATCCCCAAAATGGTCCATATCGATGAAATTTTAACATTTAATCTTTTGACTCCAAACGACTGTTGGATGTGAATTATGACTTTTTCAACTAAAATAAGTGTGTTTAAAGTCATTTATGTGCCTGAAATTGGTCAAAATTGAAGCTTTTGTGTAAGCAAAACTCTGTAAAAATGGCAATTTTGGTCTCTCTGAGGGGTTAAAAAGTGGTTATTCAACATGAGGCACAATCCATTTGACATTTTGAATCATTTTTGGTATAGTCCGTAAAATTCATTTTCTGATGAAAAACGATGACTCCGGACCTGTCGAACGTCCCCAAAATGGTCCATATCGATGAAATTTTAACATTTAATCTTTTGACTCCAAACGACTGTTGGATGTGAATTAAGTCTTTTTCAACTAAAATAAGTGTGTTTAAAGTCATTTATGTGCCTGAAATTGGTCAAAATTGAAGCTTTTGTGTAAGCAAAACTCTGTAAAAATGGCAATTTTGGTCACTCTGAGGGGTTAAAAAGTGGTTATTCAACCTGAGGCACCATCACTTTGACATTTTGAATCATTTTTGGTACAGTCCGAAAAATTCATTTTCTGATGAAAAACGATGACTCCGGACCTGTCGAACATCCCCAAAATGGTCCATATCGATGAAATTTTAACATTTAATCTTTTGACTCCAAACGACTGTTGGATGTGAATTATGACTTTTTCAACTAAAATAAGTGTGTTGAAAGTCATTTATGTGCCTGAAATTGGTCAAAATTGAAGCTTTTGTGTAAGCAAAACTCTGTAAAAATGGCAATTTTGGTCTCTCTGAGGGGTTAAAAAGTGGTTATTCAACATGAGGCACAATCCATTTGACATTTTGAATCATTTTTGGTATAGTCCGTAAAATTCATTTTCTGATGAAAAACGATGACTCCGGACCTGTCCAACGTCCCCAAAATGGTCCATATCGATGAAAATTTAACATTTAATCTTTTGACTCCAAACGACTGTTGGATGTTAATTAAGTCTTTTTCAACTAAAATAAGTGTGTTTAAAGTCATTTATGTGCCTGAAATTGGTCAAAATTGAAGCTTTTGTGTAAGCAAAACTCTGTAAAAATGGCAATTTTGGTCTCTCTGAGGGGTTAAAAAGTGGTTATTCAACATGAGGCACAATCCATTTGACATTTTGAATCATTTTTGGTATAGTCCGTAAAATTCATTTTCTGATGAAAAACGATGACTCCGGACCTGCCGAACGTCCCCAAAATGGTCCATATCGATGAAATTTTAACATTTAATCTTTTGACTCCAAACGACTGTTGGATGTGAATTAAATCTTTTTCAACTAAAATAAGTGTGTTTAAAGTCATTTATGTGCCTGAAATTGGTCAAAATTGAAGCTTTTGTGTAAGCAAAACTCTGTAAAAATGGCAATTTTGGTCACTCTGAGGGATTAAAAAGTGGTTATTCAACATGAGGCACGATCAATTTGACATTTTGAATCATTTTTGGTATAGTCCGAAAAATTCATTTTCTGATGAAAAACGATGACTCCGGACCTGTCGAACGTCCCCAAAATGGTCCATATCGATGAAATTTTAACATTTAATCTTTTGACTCCAAACGACTGTTGGATGTGAATTATGACTTTTTCAACTAAAATAAGTGTGTTTAAAGTCATTTATGTGCCTGAAATTGGTCAAAATTGAAGCTTTTGTGTAAGCAAAACTCTGTAAAAATGGCAATTTTGGTCACTCTGAGGGGTTAAAAAGTGGTTATTCAACATGAGGCACGATCTATTTGACATTTTGAATCATTTTTGGTATAGTCCGAAAAATTCATTTTCTGATGAAAAACGATGACTCCGGACCTGTCGAACGTCCCCAAAATGGTCCATATCGATGAAATTTTAACATTTAATCTTTTGACTCCAAACGACTGTTGGATGTGAATTATGACTTTTTCAACTAAAATAAGTGTGTTTAAAGTCATTTATGTGCCTGAAATTGGTCAAAATTGAAGCTTTTGTGTAAGCAAAACTCTGTAAAAATGGCAATTTTGGTCACTCTGAGGGGTTAAAAAGTGGTTATTCAACATGAGGCACGATCTATTTGACATTTTGAATCATTTTTGGTATAGTCCGAAAAATTCATTTTCTGATGAAAAACGATGACTCCGGACCTGTCGAACGTCCACAAAATGGTCCATATCGATGAAATTTTAACATTTAATCTTTTGACTCCAAACGACTGTTGGATGTGAATTAAGTCTTTTTCAACTAAAATAAGTGTGTTTAAAGTCATTTATGTGCCTGAAATTGGTCAAAATTGAAGCTTTTGTGTAAGCAAAACTCTGTAAAAATGGCAATTTTGGTCACTCTGAGGGGTTAAAAAGTGGTTATTCAACATGAGGCACCATCACTTTGACATTTTGAATCATTTTTGGTACAGTCCGAAAAATTCATTTTCTGATGAAAAACGATGACTCCGGACCTGTCGAACATCCCCAAAATGGTCCATATCGATGAAATTTTAACATTTAATCTTTTGACTCCAAACGACTGTTGGATGTGAATTAAGTCTTTTTCAACTAAAATAAGTGTGTTTAAAGTCATTTATGTGCCTGAAATTGGTCAAAATTGAAGCTTTTGTGTAAGCAAAACTCTGTAAAAATGGCAATTTTGGTCACTCTGAGGGGTTAAAAAGTGGTTATTCAACATGGGGCACAATCTATTTGACATTTTGAATCATTTTTGGTATAGTCCAAAAATTATTTTTTTTGATGAAAAACAATGACTCCGGACCTGTCGAACGTCCCCAAAATGGTCCATATCGATGAAATTTTAACATTTAATCTTTTGACTCCAAACGACTGTTGGATGTGAATTATGACTTTTTCAACTAAAATAAGTGTGTTTAAAGTCATTTATGTGCCTGAAATTGGTCAAAATTGAAGCTTTTGAGTAAGCAAAACTCTGTAAAAATGGCAATTTTGGTCGCTGTGAGGGGTTAAAAAGTGGTTATTCAACATGAGGCACGATCCATTTGACATTTTGAATCATTTTTGGTATAGTCCGAAAAATTCATTTTCTGATGAAAAACGATGACTCCGGACCTGTCGAACGTCCCCAAAATGGTCCATATCGATGAAATGTTAACATTTAATCTTTTGACTCCAAACGACTGTTGGATGTGAAATAAGTCTTTTTCAACTAAAATAAGTGTGTTTAAAGTCATTTATGTGCCTGAAATTGGTCAAAATTGAAGCTTTTGCGTAAGCAAAACTCTGTAAAAATGGCAATTTTGGTCACTCTGAGGGGTTAAAAAGTGGTTATTCAACATGAGGCACGATCTATTTGACATTTTGAATCATTTTTGGTATAGTCCGAAAAATTCATTTTCTGATGAAAAACGATGACTCCGGACCTGTCGAACGTCCCAAAAATGGTCCATATCGAGGAAATTTTAACATTTAATCTTTTGACTCCAAACGACTGTTGGATGTGAATTATGACTTTTCCAACTAAAATAAGTGTGTTTAAAGTCATTTATGTGCCTGAAATTGGTCAAAATTGAAGCTTTTGTGTAAGCAAAACTCTGTAAAAATGGCAATTTTGGTCACTCTGAGGGGTTAAAAAGTGGTTATTCAACATGAGGCACGATCTATTTGACATTTTGAATCATTTTTGGTATAGTCCGAAAAATTCATTTTCTGATGAAAAACGATGACTCCGGACCTGTCGAACGTCCCCAAAATGGTCCATATCGATGAAATTTTAACATTTAATCTTTTGACTCCAAACAACTGTTGGATGTGAATTATGACTTTTTCAACTAAAATAAGTGTGTTTAAAGTCATTTATGTGCCTGAAATTGGTCAAAATTAAAGCTTTTGTGTAAGCAAAACTCTGTAAAAATGGCAATTTTGGTCACTCTGAGGGGTTAAAAAGTTGTTATTCAACATGAGGCACGATCTATTTGACATTTTGAATCATTTTTGGTATAGTCCGAAAAATTCATTTTCTGATGAAAAACGATGACTCCGGACCTGTCGAACGTCTCCAAAATGGTCCATATCGATGAAATTTTAACATTTAATCTTTTGACTCCAAACGACTGTTGGATGTGAATTAAGTCTTTTTCAACTAAAATAAGTGTGTTTAACGTCATTTATGTGCCTGAAATTGGTCAAAATTGAAGCTTTTGTGTAAGCAAAACTCTGTAAAAATGCAAATTTTGGTCACTCTGAGGGGTTAAAAAGTGGTTATTCAACCTGAGGCACCATCACTTTGACATTTTGAATCATTTTTGGTACAGTCCGAAAAATTCATTTTCTGATGAAAAACGATGACTCCGGACCTGTCGAACATCCCCAAAATGGTCCATATCGATGAAATTTTAACATTTAATCTTTTGACTCCAAACGACTGTTGGATGTGAATTATGACTTTTTCAACTAAAATAAGTGTGTTTAAAGTCATTTATGTGCCTGAAATTGGTAAAAATTGAAGCTTTTGTGTAAGCAAAACTCTGTAAAAATGGCAATTTTGGTCTCTCTGAGGGGTTAAAAAGTGGTTATTCAACATGAGGCACGATCTATTTGACATTTTGAATCATTTTTGGTATAGTCCGAAAAATTCATTTTCTGATGAAAAACGATGACTCCGGACCTGTCGAACGTCTCCAAAATGGTCCATATCGATGAAATTTTAACATTTAATCTTTTGACTCCAAACGACTGTTGGATGTGAATTATGACTTTTTCAACTAAAATAAGTGTGTTTAAAGTCATTTATGTGCCTGAAATTGGTCAAAAATTGAAGCTTTTGAGTAAGCAAAACTCTGTAAAAATGGCAATTTTGGTCACTCTGAGGGGTTAAAAAGTGGTTATTTAACATGAGGCACAATCCATTTGACATTTTGAATCATTTTTGGTATAGTCCGAAAAATTCATTTTCTGATGAAAAACGATGACTCCGGACCTGTCAAACGTCCCCAAAATGGTCCATATCGATGAAATTTTAACATTTAATCTTTTGACTCCAAACGACTGTTGGATGTGAATTAAGTCTTTTTCAACTAAAATAAGTGTGTTTAAAGTCATTTATGTGCCTGAAATTGGTCAAAATTGAAGCTTTTGTGTAAGCAAAACTCTGTAAAAATGGCAATTTTGGTCTCTCTGAGGGGTTAAAAAGTGGTTATTCAACATGAGGCACAATCCATTTGACATTTTGAATCATTTTTGGTATAGTCCGTAAAATTCATTTTCTGATGAAAAACGATGACTCCGGACCTGTCGAACGTCCCCAAAATGGTCCATATCGATGAAATTTTAACATTTAATCTTTTGACTCCAAACAACTGTTGGATGTGAATTATGACTTTTTCAACTAAAATAAGTGTGTTTAAAGTCATTTATGTGCCTGAAATTGGTCAAAATTGAAGCTTTTGTGTAAGCAAAACTCTGTAAAAATGGCAATTTTGGTCACTCTGAGGGGTTAAAAAGTGGTTATTCAACATGAGGCACAATCCATTTGACATTTTGAATCATTTTTGGTATAGTCCGAAAAATTCATTTTCTGATGAAAAACGATGACTCCGGACCTGTCGAACGTCCCCAAAATGGTCCATATCGATGAAATTTTAACATTTAATCTTTTGACTCCAAACGACTGTTGGATGTGAATTAAGTCTTTTTCAACTAAAATAATTGTGTTTAAAGTCATTTATGTGCCTGAAATTGGTCAAAAATTGAAGCTTTTGAGTAAGCAAAACTCTGTAAAAATGGCAATTTTGGTCACTCTGAGGGGTTAAAAAGTGGTTATTCAACATGAGGCACAATCCATTTGACATTTTGAATCATTTTTGGTATAGTCCGAAAAATTCATTTTCTGATGAAAAACGATGACTCCGGACCTGTCGAACGTCCCCAAAATGGTCCATATCGATGAAATTTTAACATTTAATCTTTTGACTCCAAACGACTGTTGGATGTGAATTAAGTCTTTTTCAACTAAAATAAGTGTGTTTAAAAGTCATTTATGTGCCTGAAATTGGTCAAAATTGAAGCTTTTGTGTAAGCAAAACTCTGTAAAAATGGCAATTTTGGTCTCTCTGAGGGGTTAAAAAGTGGTTATTCAACATGAGGCACAATCCATTTGACATTTTGAATCATTTTTGGTATAGTCCGTAAAATTCATTTTCTGATGAAAAACGATGACTCCGGACCTGTCGAACGTCCCCAAAATGGTCCATATCGATGAAATTTTAACATTTAATCTTTTGACTCCAAACAACTGTTGGATGTGAATTATGACTTTTTCAACTAAAATAAGTGTGTTTAAAGTCATTTATGTGCCTGAAATTGGTCAAAGTTGAAGCTTTTGTGTAAGCAAAACTCTGTAAAAATGGCAATTTTGGTCACTCTGAGGGGTTAAAAAGTTGTTATTCAACATGAGGCACGATCTATTTGACATTTTGAATCATTTTTGGTATAGTCCGAAAAATTCATTTTCTGATGAAAAACGATGACTCCGGACCTGTCGAACGTCTCCAAAATGGTCCATATCGATGAAATTTTAACATTTAATCTTTTGACTCCAAACGACTGTTGGATGTGAATTATGACTTTTTCAACTAAAATAAGTGTGTTTAAAGTCATTTATGTGCCTGAAATTGGTCAAAAATTGAAGCTTTTGAGTAAGCAAAACTCTGTAAAAATGGCAATTTTGGTCACTCTGAGGGGTTAAAAAGTGGTTATTCAACATGAGGTACAATCCATTTGACATTTTGAATCATTTTTGGTATAGTCCGAAAAATTCATTTTCTGATGAAAAACGATGACTCCGGGCCTGTCGAACGTCCCCAAAAAGGTCCATATCGATGAAATTTTAACATTTAATCTTTTGACTCCAAACGACTGTTGGATGTGAATTAAGTTATTTTCAACTAAAATAAGTGTGTTTAAAGTCATTTATGTGCCTGAAATTGGTCAAAATTGAAGCTTTTGTGTAAGCAAAACTCTGTAAAAATGGCAATTTTGGTCACTCTGAGGGGTTAAAAAGTGGTTATTCAACCTGAGGCACCATCACTTTGACATTTTGAATCATTTTTGGTACAGTCCGAAAAATTCATTTTCTGATGAAAAACGATGACTCCGGACCTGTCGAACGTCCCCAAAATGGTCCATATCGATGAAATTTTAACATTTAATCTTTTGACTCCAAACAACTGTTGGATTTGAATTATGACTTTTTCAACTAAAATAAGTGTGTTTAAAGTCATTTATGTGCCTGAAATTGGTCAAAATTGAAGCTTTTGTGTAAGCAAAACTCTGTAAAAATGGCAATTTTGGTCACTCTGAGGGGTTAAAAAGTTGTTATTCAACATGAGGCACGATCTATTTGACATTTTGAATCATTTTTGGTATAGTCCGAAAAATTCATTTTCTGATGAAAAACGATGACTCCGGACCTGTCGAACGTCTCCAAAATGGTCCATATCGATGAAATTTTAACATTTAATCTTTTGACTCCAAACGACTGTTGGATGTGAATTATGACTTTTTCAACTAAAATAAGTGTGTTTAAAGTCATTTATGTGCCTGAAATTGGTCAAAAATTGAAGCTTTTGAGTAAGCAAAACTCTGTAAAAATGGCAATTTTGGTCACTCTGAGGGGTTAAAAAGTGGTTATTCAACATGAGGCACAATCCATTTGACATTTTGAATCATTTTTGGTATAGTCCGAAAAATTCATTTTCTGATGAAAAACGATGACTCCGGACCTGTCGAACGTCCCCAAAATGGTCCATATCGATGAAATTTTAACATTTAATCTTTTGACTCCAAACGACTGTTGGATGTGAATTAAGTCTTTTTCAACTAAAATAAGTGTGTTTAAAGTCATTTATATGCCTGAAATTGGTCAAAATTGAAGCTTTTGTGTAAGCAAAACTCTGTAAAAATGGCAATTTTGGTCACTCTGAGGGGTTAAAAAGTGGTTATTCAACATGAGGCATGATCTATATGACATTTTGAATCATTTTTGGTATAGTCCGAAAAATTCATTTTCTGATGAAAAACGATGACTCCGGACCTGTCGAACGTCCCCAAAATGGTCCATATCGATAAAATTTTAACATTTAATCTTTTGACTCCAAACGACTGTTGGATGTGAATTATGACTTTTTCAACTAAAATAAGTGTGTTTAATGTCATTTATGTGCCTTAAATTGGTCAAAATTGAAACTTTTGAGTAAGCAAAACTCTGTAAAAATGGCAATTTTGGTCACTCTGAGGGGTTAAAAAGTGGTTATTCAACATGAGGCACCATCACTTTGACATTTTGAATCATTTTTGGTACAGTCCGAAAAATTCATTTTCTGATGAAAAACGATGACTCCGGACCTGTCGAACATCCCCAAAATGGTCCATATCGATGAAATTTTAACATTTAATCTTTTGACTCCAAACGACTGTTGGATGTGAATTATGAATTTTTCAACTAAAATAAGTGTGTTTAAAGTCATTTATGTGCCTGAAATTGGTCAAAAATTGAAGCTTTTGAGTAAGCAAAACTCTGTAAAAATGGCAATTTTGGTCACTCTGAGGGGTTAAAAAGTGGTTATTCAACATGAGGCACGATCCATTTGACATTTTGAATCATTTTTGGTATAGTCCGAAAAATTCATTTTCTGATGAAAAACGATGACTCCGGACCTGTCGAACTTCCCCAAAATGGTCCATATCGATGAAATTTTAACATTTAATCTTTTGACTCCAAAGAACTGTTGGATGTGAATTATGACTTTTTCAACTAAAATAAGTGTGTTTAAAGTCATTTATGTGCCTGAAATTGGTCAAAATTGAAGCTTTTGTGTAAGCAAAACTCTGTAAAAATGGCAATTTTGGTCACTCTGAGGGGTTAAAAAGTGGTTATTCAACATGAGGCACAATCTATTTGACATTTTGAATCATTTTTGGTATAGTCCGAAAAATTCATTTTCTGATGAAAAACGATGACTCCGGACCTGTCGAACGTCCCCAAAATGGTCCATATCGATGAAATTTTAACATTTAATCTTTTGACTCCAAACGACTGTTGGATGTGAATTAAGTCTTTTTCAACTAAAATAAGTGTGTTTAAAGTCATTTATGTGCCTGAAATTGTCAAAATTGAAGCTTTTGTGTAAGCAAAACTCTGTAAAAATGGCAATTTTGGTCACTCTGAGGGGTTAAAAAGTGGTTATTCAACATGAGGCACGATCTATTTGACATTTTGAATCATTTTTGGTATAGTCCAAAAAATCCATTTTCTGATGAAAAACGATGACTCCGGACCTGTCGAACGTCTCCAAAATGGTCCATATCGATGAAATTTTAACATTTAATCTTTTGACTCCAAACGACTGTTGGATGTGAATTATGACTTTTTCAACTAAAATAAGTGTGTTTAAAGTCATTTATGTGCCTGAAATTGGTCAAAAATTGAAGCTTTTGAGTAAGCAAAACTCTGTAAAAATGGCAATTTTGGTCACTCTGAGGGGTTAAAAAGTGGTTATTCAACATGAGGCACAATCCATTTGACATTTTGAATCATTTTTGGTATAGTCCGAGAAATTCATTTTCTGATGAAAAACGATGACTCCGGACCTGTCGAACGTCCCCAAAATGGTCCATATCGATGAAATTTTAACATTTAATCTTTTGACTCCAAAGGACTGTTGGATGTGAATTAAGTCTTTTTCAACTAAAATAAGTGTGTTTAAAGTCATTTATGTGCCTGAAATTGTCAAAATTGAAGCTTTTGTGTAAGCAAAACTCTGTAAAAATGGCAATTTTGGTCACTCTGAGGCGTTAAAAAGTGGTTATTCAACATGAGGCACGATCTATATGACATTTTGAATCATTTTTGGTATAGTCCGAAAAATTCATTTTCTGATGAAAAACGATGACTCCGGACCTGTCGAACGTCCCCAAAATGGTCCATATCGATAAAATTTTAACATTTAATCTTTTGACTCCAAACGACTGTTGGATGTGAATTATGACTTTTTCAACTAAAATAAGTGTGTTTAATGTCATTTATGTGCCTTAAATTGGTCAAAATTGAAACTTTTGAGTAAGCAAAACTCTGTAAAAATGGCAATTTTGGTCACTCTGAGGGGTTAAAAAGTGGTTATTCAACATGAGGCACCATCACTTTGACATTTTGAATCATTTTTGGTACAGTCCGAAAAATTCATTTTCTGATGAAAAACGATGACTCCGGACCTGTCGAACGTACCCAAAATGGTCCATATCGATGAAATTTTAACATTTAATCTTTTGACTCCAAACGACTGTTGGATGTGAATTATGACTTTTTCAACTAAAATAAGTGTGTTTAATGTCATTTATGTGCCTTAAATTGGTCAAAATTGAAACTTTTGAGTAAGCAAAACTCTGTAAAAATGGCAATTTTGGTCACTCTGAGGGGTTAAAAAGTGGTTATTCAACATGAGGCACGATCTATTTGACATTTTGAATCATTTTTGGTATAGTCCAAAAAATTCATTTTCTGATGAAAAACGATGACTCCGGACCTGTCGAACGTCTCCAAAATGGTCCATATCGATGAAATTTTAACATTTAATCTTTTGACTCCAAACGACTGTTGGATGTGAATTAAGTCTTTTTCAACTAAAATAAGTGTGTTTAAAGTCATTTATGTGCCTGAAATTGGTCAAAATTGAAGCTCTTGTGTAAGCAAAACTCTGTAAAAATGGCAATTTTGGTCACTCTGAGGGGTTAAAAAGTTGTTATTCAACCTGAGGCACCATCACTTTGACATTTTGAATCATTTTTGGTACAGTCCGAAAAATTCATTTTCTGATGAAAAACGATGACTCCGGACCTGTCGAACATCCCCAAAATGGTCCATATCGATGAAATTTTAACATTTAATCTTTTGACTCCAAACGACTGTTGGATGCGAATTATGACTTTTTCAACTAAAATAAGTGTGTTTAAAGTCATTTATGTGCCTGAAATTGGTCAAAATTGAAGCTTTTGTGTAAGCAAAACTCTGTAAAAATGGCAATTTTGGTCTCTCTGAGGGGTTAAAAAGTGGTTATTCAACATGAGGCACAATCCATTTGACATTTTGAATCATTTTTGGTATTATCCGTAAAATTCATTTTCTGATGAAAAACGATGACTCCGGACCTGTCGAACGTCCCCAAAATGGTCCATATCGATGAAATTTTAACATTTAATCTTTTGACTCCAAACGACTGTTGGATGTGAATTAAGTCTTTTTCAACTAAAATAAGTGTGTTTAAAGTCATTTATGTGCCTGAAATTGGTCAAAATTGAAGCTTTTGTGTAAGCAAAACTCTGTAAAAATGGCAATTTTGGTCACTCTGAGGGGTTAAAAAGTGGTTATTCAACATGAGGCACGATCTATTTGACATTTTGAATCATTTTTGGTATAGTCCGAAAAATTCATTTTCTGATGAAAAACGATGACTCCGGACCTGTCGAACGTCCCCAAAATGGTCCATATCGATGAAATTTTAACATTTAATCTTTTGACTCCAAACGACTGTTGGATGTGAATTATGACTTTTTCAACTAAAATAAGTGTGTTTAAAGTCATTTATGTGCCTGAAATTGGTCAAAAATTGAAGCTTTTGAGTAAGCAAAACTCTGTAAAAATGGCAATTTTGGTCACTCTGAGGGGTTAAAAAGTGGTTATTCAACATGAGGCACGATCTATTTGACATTTTGAATCATTTTTGGTATAGTCCAAAAAATTCATTTTCTGATGAAAAACGATGACTCCGGACCTGTCGAACGTCTCCAAAATGGTCCATATCGATGAAATTTTAACATTTAATCTTTTGACTCCAAACGACTGTTGGATGTGAATTAAGTCTTTTTCAACTAAAATAAGTGTGTTTAAAGTCATTTATGTGCCTGAAATTGGTCAAAATTGAAGCTTTTGAGTAAGCAAAACTCTGTAAAAATGGCAATTTTGGTCGCTGTGAGGGGTTAAAAAGTGGTTATTCAACATGAGGCACGATCCATTTGACATTTTGAATCATTTTTGGTATAGTCCGAAAAATTCATTTTCTGATGAAAAACGATGACTCCGGACCTGTCGAACGTCCCAAAAATGGTCCATATCGAGGAAATTTTAACATTTAATCTTTTGACTCCAAACGACTGTTGGATGTGAATTATGACTTTTCCAAATAAAATAAGTGTGTTTAAAGTCATTTATGTGCCTGAAATTGGTCAAAATTGAAGCTTTTGTGTTAGCAAAACTCTGTAAAAATGGCAATTTTGGTCACTCTGAGGGGTTAAAAAGTGGTTATTCAACATGAGGCACGATCTATTTGACATTTTGAATCATTTTTGGTATAGTCCGAAAAATTCATTTTCTGATGAAAAACGATGACTCCGGACCTGTCGAACGTCCCCAAAATGGTCCATATCGATGAAATTTTAACATTTAATCTTTTGACTCCAAACAACTGTTGGATGTGAATTATGACTTTTTCAACTAAAATAAGTGTGTTTAAAGTCATTTATGTGCCTGAAATTGGTCAAAATTGAAGCTTTTGTGTAAGCAAAACTCTGTAAAAATGGCAATTTTGGTCACTCTGAGGGGTTAAAAAGTGGTTATTCAACATGAGGCACGATCTATTTGACATTTTGAATCTTTTTTGGTATAGTCCGAAAAATTCATTTTCTGATGAAAAACGATGACTCCGGACCTGTCGAACGTCCCCAAAATGGTCCATATCGAGGAAATTTTAACATTTAATCTTTTGACTCCAAACGACTGTTGGATGTGAATTATGACTTTTCCAACTAAAATAAGTGTGTTTAAAGTCATTTATGTGCCTGAAATTGGTCAAAATTGAAGCTTTTGTGTAAGCAAAACTCTGTAAAAATGGCAATTTTGGTCACTCTGAGGGGTTAAAAAGTGGTTATTCAACATGAGGCACGATCTATTTGACATTTTGAATCATTTTTGGTATAGTCCGAAAAATTCATTTTCTGATGAAAAACGATGACTCCGGACCTGTCGAACGTCCCCAAAATGGTCCATATCGATGAAATTTTAACATTTAATCTTTTGACTCCAAACGACTGTTGGATGTGAATTATGACTTTTTCAACTAAAATAAGTGTGTTTAATGTCATTTATGTGCCTTAAATTGGTCAAAATTGAAACTTTTGAGTAAGCAAAACTCTGTAAAAATGGCAATTTTGGTCACTCTGAGGGGTTAAAAAGTGGTTATTCAACATGAGGCACGATCTATTTGACATTTTGAATCATTTTTGGTATAGTCCGAAAAATTCATTTTCTGATGAAAAACGATGACTCCGGACCTGTCGAACGTCCCCAAAATGGTCCATATCGATGAAATTTTAACATTTAATCTTTTGACTCCAAACGACTGTTGGATGTGAATTAAGTCTTTTTCAACTAAAATAAGTGTGTTTAAAGTCATTTATGTACATGAAATTGGTCAAAATTGAAGCTTTTGTGTAAGCAAAACTCTGTAAAAATGGCAATGTTGGTCACTCTGATGGGTTAAAAAGTGGTTATTCAACATGAGGCACGATCTACTTGACATTTTGAATCATTTTTGGTATAGTCCGAAAAATTCATTTTCTGATGAAAAACGATGACTCCGGACCTGTCGAACATCCCCAAAATGGTCCATATCGATGAAATTTTAACATTTAATCTTTTGACTCCAAACGACTGTTGGATGTGAATTAAGTCTTTTTCAACTAAAATAAGTGTGTTTAAAGTCATTTATGTGCCTGGAATTGGTCAAAATTGAAGCTTTTGTGTAAGCAAAACTCTGTAAAAATGGCAATTTTGGTCACTCTGAGGGGTTAAAAAGTGGTTATTCAACCTGAGGCACCATCACTTTGACATTTTGAATCATTTTTGGTACAGTCCGAAAAATTCATTTTCTGATGAAAAACGATGACTCCGGACCTGTCGAACATCCCCAAAATGGTCCATATCGATGAAATTTTAACATTTAATCTTTTGACTCCAAAAGACTGTTGGATGTGAATTATGACTTTTTCAACTAAAATAAGTGTGTTTAAAGTCATTTATGTACATGAAATTGGTCAAAATTGAAGCTTTTGAGTAAGCAAAACTCTGTAAAAATGGCAATTTTGGTCACTGTGAGGGGTTAAAAAGTGGTTATTCAACATGAGGCACGATCCATTTGACATTTTGAATCATTTTTGGTATAGTCCGAAAAATTCATTTTCTGATGAAAAACGATGACTCCGGACCTGTCGAACGTCCCAAAAATGGTCCATATCGAGGAAATTTTAACATTTAATCTTTTGACTCCAAACGACTGTTGGATGTGAATTAAGTCTTTTTCAACTAAAATAAGTGTGTTTAAAGTCATTTATGTGCCTGAAATTGGTCAAAATTGAAGCTTTTGAGTAAGCAAAACTCTGTAAAAATGGCAATTTTGGTCACTGTGAGGGGTTAAAAAGTGGTTATTCAACATGAGGCACGATCCATTTGACATTTTGAATCATTTTTGGTATAGTCCGAAAAATTCATTTTCTGATGAAAAACAATGACTCCGGACCTGTCGAACGTCCCCAAAATGGTCCATATCGATGAAATTTTAACATTTAATCTTTTGACTCCAAACGACTGTTGGATGTGAATTAAGTCTTTTTCAACTAAAATAAGTGTGTTTAAAGTCATTTATGTGCCTGAAACTGGTCAAATGAAGCTTTTGTGTAAGCAAAACTCTGTAAAAATGGCAATTTTGGTCACTCTGAGGGGTTAAAAAGTGGTTATTCAACATGAGGCACGATCTATTTGACATTTTGAATCATTTTTGGTATAGTCCGAAAAATTCATTTTCTGATGAAAAACGATGACTCCGGACCTGTCGAACGTCCCCAAAATGGTCCATATCGATGAAATTTTAACATTTAATCTTTTGACTCCAAACGACTGTTGGATGTGAATTAAGTCTTTTTCAACTAAAATAAGTGTGTTTAAAGTCATTTATGTACATGAAATTGGTCAAAATTGAAGCTTTTGTGTAAGCAAAACTCTGTAAAAATGGCAATGTTGGTCACTCTGATGGGTTAAAAAGTGGTTATTCAACATGAGGCACGATCTACTTGACATTTTGAATCATTTTTGGTATAGTCCGAAAAATTCATTTTCTGATGAAAAACGATGACTCCGGACCTGTCGAACATCCCCAAAATGGTCCATATCGATGAAATTTTAACATTTAATCTTTTGACTCCAAACGACTGTTGGATGTGAATTAAGTCTTTTTCAACTAAAATAAGTGTGTTTAAAGTCATTTATGTGCCTGAAATTGGTCAAAATTGAAGCTTTTGTGTAAGCAAAACTCTGTAAAAATGGCAATTTTGGTCACTCTGAGGGGTTAAAAAGTGGTTATTCAACCTGAGGCACCATCACTTTGACATTTTGAATCATTTTTGGTACAGTCTGAAAAATTCATTTTCTGATGAAAAACGATGACTCCGGACCTGTCGAACATCCCCAAAATGGTCCATATCGATGAAATTTTAACATTTAATCTTTTGACTCCAAACGACTGTTGGATGTGAATTAAGTCTTTTTCAACTAAAATAAGTGTGTTTAAAGTCATTTATGTACATGAAATTGGTCAAAATTGAAGCTTTTGTGTAAGCAAAACTCTGTAAAAATGGCAATGTTGGTCACTCTGATGGGTTAAAAAGTGGTTATTCAACATGAGGCACGATCTACTTGACATTTTGAATCATTTTTGGTATAGTCCGAAAAATTCATTTTCTGATGAAAAACGATGACTCCGGACCTGTCGAACGTCCCCAAAATGGTCCATATCGATGAAATTTTAAAATTTAATCTTTTGACTCCAAAAGACTGTTGGATGTGAATTATGACTTTTTCAACTAAAATAAGTGTGTTTAAAGTCATTTATGTACATGAAATTGGTCAAAATTGAAGCTTTTGAGTAAGCAAAACTCTGTAAAAATGGCAATTTTGGTCGCTGTGAGGGGTTAAAAAGTGGTTATTCAACATGAGGCACGATCCATTTGACATTTTGAATCATTTTTGGTATAGTCCGAAAAATTCATTTTCTGATGAAAAACGATGACTCCGGACCTGTCGAACGTCCCAAAAATGGTCCATATCGAGGAAATTTTAACATTTAATCTTTTGACTCCAAACGACTGTTGGATGTGAATTATGACTTTTCCAACTAAAATAAGTGTGTTTAAAGTCATTTATGTGCCTGAAATTGGTCAAAATTGAAGCTTTTGTGTAAGCAAAACTCTGTAAAAATGGCAATTTTGGTCACTCTGAGGGGTTAAAAAGTGGTTATTCAACATGAGGCACGATCTATTTGACATTTTGAATCATTTTTGGTATAGTCCGAAAAATTCATTTTCTGATGAAAAACGATGACTCCGGACCTGTCGAACGTCCCCAAAATGGTCCATATCGATGAAATTTTAACATTTAATCTTTTGACTCCAAACAACTGTTGGATGTGAATTATGACTTTTTCAACTAAAATAAGTGTGTTTAAAGTCATTTATGTGCCTGAAATTGGTCAAAATTGAAGCTTTTGTGTAAGCAAAACTCTGTAAAAATGGCAATTTTGGTCACTCTGAGGGGTTAAAAAGTTGTTATTCAACATGAGGCACGATCTATTTGACATTTTGAATCATTTTTGGTATAGTCCGAAAAATTCATTTTCTGATGAAAAACGATGACTCCGGACCTGTCGAACGTCTCCAAAATGGTCCATATCGATGAAATTTTAACATTTAATCTTTTGACTCCAAACGACTGTTGGATGTGAATTAAGTCTTTTTCAACTAAAATAAGTGTGTTTAAAGTCATTTATGTGCCTGAAATTGGTCAAAATTGAAGCTTTTGTGTAAGCAAAACTCTGTAAAAATGGCAATTTTGGTCACTCTGAGGGGTTAAAAAGTGGTTATTCAACCTGAGGCACCATCACTTTGACATTTTGAATCATTTTTGGTACAGTCCGAAAAATTCATTTTCTGATGAAAAACGATGACTCCGGACCTGTCGAACATCCCCAAAATGGTCCATATCGATGAAATTTTAACATTTAATCTTTTGACTCCAAACGACTGTTGGATGTGAATTATGACTTTTTCAACTAAAATAAGTGTGTTTAAAGTCATTTATGTGCCTGAAATTGGTCAAAATTGAAGCTTTTGTGTAAGCAAAACTCTGTAAAAATGTCAATTTTGGTCTCTCTGAGGGGTTAAAAAGTGGTTATTCAACATGAGGCACAATCCATTTGACATTTTGAATCATTTTTGGTATAGTCCGTAAAATTCATTTTCTGATGAAAAACGATGACTCCGGACCTGTCGAACGTCCCCAAAATGGTCCATATCGATGAAATTTTAACATTTAATCTTTTGACTCCAAACGACTGTTGGATGTGAATTAAGTCTTTTTCAACTAAAATAAGTGTGTTTAAAGTCATTTATGTGCCTGAAATTGGTCAAAATTGAAGCTTTTGTGTAAGCAAAACTCTGTAAAAATGGCAATTTTGGTCTCTCTGAGGGGTTAAAAAGTGGTTATTCAACATGAGGCACAATCCATTTGACATTTTGAATCATTTTTGGTATAGTCCGTAAAATTCATTTTCTGATGAAAAACGATGACTCCGGACCTGTCGAACGTCCCCAAAATGGTCCATATCGATGAAATTTTAACATTTAATCTTTTGACTCCAAACGACTGTTGGATGTGAATTAAGTCTTTTTCAACTAAAATAAGTGTGTTTAAAGTCATTTATGTGCCTGAAATTGGTCAAAATTGAAGCTTTTGTGTAAGCAAAACTCTGTAAAAATGGCAATTTTGGTCACTCTGAGGGGTTAAAAAGTGGTTATTCAACATGAGGCACGATCCATTTGACATTTTGAATCCTTTTTGGTATAGTCCGAAAAATTCATTTTCTGATGAAAAACGATGACTCCGGACCTGTCGAACGTCCCCAAAATGGTCCATATCGATGAAATGTTAACATTTAATCTTTTGACTCCAAACGACTGTTGGATGTGAAATAAGTCTTTTTCAACTAAAATAAGTGTGTTTAAAGTCATTTATGTGCCTGAAATTGGTCAAAATTGAAGCTTTTGCGTAAGCAAAACTCTGTAAAAATGGCAATTTTGGTCACTCTGAGGGGTTAAAAAGTGGTTATTCAACATGAGGCACGATCTATTTGACATTTTGAATCATTTTTGGTATAGTCCGAAAAATTCATTTTCTGATGAAAAACGATGACTCCGGACCTGTCGAACGTCCCAAAAATGGTCCATATCGAGGAAATTTTAACATTTAATCTTTTGACTCCAAACGACTGTTGGATGTGAATTATGACTTTTTCAACTAAAATAAGTGTGTTTAATGTCATTTATGTGCCTTAAATTGGTCAAAATTGAAACTTTTGAGTAAGCAAAACTCTGTAAAAATGGCAATTTTGGTCACTCTGAGGGGTTAAAAAGTGGTTATTCAACATGAGGCACGATCTATTTGACATTTTGAATCATTTTTGGTATAGTCCGAAAAATTCATTTTCTGATGAAAAACGATGACTCCGGACCTGTCGAACGTCCCCAAAATGGTCCATATCGATGAAATTTTAACATTTAATCTTTTGACTCCAAACGACTGTTGGATGTGAATTAAGTCTTTTTCAACTAAAATAAGTGTGTTTAAAGTCATTTATGTACATGAAATTGGTCAAAATTGAAGCTTTTGTGTAAGCAAAACTCTGTAAAAATGGCAATGTTGGTCACTCTGATGGGTTAAAAAGTGGTTATTCAACATGAGGCACGATCTACTTGACATTTTGAATCATTTTTGGTATAGTCCGAAAAATTCATTTTCTGATGAAAAACGATGACTCCGGACCTGTCGAACATCCCCAAAATGGTCCATATCGATGAAATTTTAACATTTAATCTTTTGACTCCAAACGACTGTTGGATGTGAATTAAGTCTTTTTCAACTAAAATAAGTGTGTTTAAAGTCATTTATGTGCCTGAAATTGGTCAAAATTGAAGCTTTTGTGTAAGCAAAACTCTGTAAAAATGGCAATTTTGGTCACTCTGAGGGGTTAAAAAGTGGTTATTCAACCTGAGGCACCATCACTTTGACATTTTGAATCATTTTTGGTACAGTCCGAAAAATTCATTTTCTGATGAAAAACGATGACTCCGGACCTGTCGAACATCCCCAAAATGGTCCATATCGATGAAATTTTAACATTTAATCTTTTGACTCCAAAAGACTGTTGGATGTGAATTATGACTTTTTCAACTAAAATAAGTGTGTTTAAAGTCATTTATGTACATGAAATTGGTCAAAATTGAAGCTTTTGAGTAAGCAAAACTCTGTAAAAATGGCAATTTTGGTCGCTGTGAGGGGTTAAAAAGTGGTTATTCAACATGAGGCACGATCCATTTGACATTTTGAATCATTTTTGGTATAGTCCGAAAAATTCATTTTCTGATGAAAAACGATGACTCCGGACCTGTCGAACGTCCCAAAAATGGTCCATATCGAGAAAATTTTAACATTTAATCTTTTGACTCCAAACGACTGTTGGATGTGAATTATGACTTTTCCAACTAAAATAAGTGTGTTTAAAGTCATTTATGTGCCTGAAATTGGTCAAAATTGAAGCTTTTGTGTTAGCAAAACTCTGTAAAAATGGCAATTTTGGTCACTCTGAGGGGTTAAAAAGTGGTTATTCAACATGAGGCACGATCTATTTGACATTTTGAATCATTTTTGGTATAGTCCGAAAAATTCATTTTCTGATGAAAAACGATGACTCCGGACCTGTCGAACGTCCCCAAAATGGTCCATATCGATGAAATTTTAACATTTAATCTTTTGACTCCAAACAACTGTTGGATGTGAATTATGACTTTTTCAACTAAAATAAGTGTGTTTAAAGTCATTTATGTGCCTGAAATTGGTCAAAATTGAAGCTTTTGTGTAAGCAAAACTCTGTAAAAATGGCAATTTTGGTCACTCTGAGGGGTTAAAAAGTGGTTATTCAACATGAGGCACGATCTATTTGACATTTTGAATCTTTTTTGGTATAGTCCGAAAAATTCATTTTCTGATGAAAAACGATGACTCCGGACCTGTCGAACGTCCCCAAAATGGTCCATATCGAGGAAATTTTAACATTTAATCTTTTGACTCCAAACGACTGTTGGATGTGAATTATGACTTTTCCAACTAAAATAAGTGTGTTTAAAGTCATTTATGTGCCTGAAATTGGTCAAAATTGAAGCTTTTGTGTAAGCAAAACTCTGTAAAAATGGCAATTTTGGTCACTCTGAGGGGTTAAAAAGTGGTTATTCAACATGAGGCACGATCTATTTGACATTTTGAATCATTTTTGGTATAGTCCGAAAAATTCATTTTCTGATGAAAAACGATGACTCCGGACCTGTCGAACGTCCCCAAAATGGTCCATATCGATGAAATTTTAACATTTAATCTTTTGACTCCAAACGACTGTTGGATGTGAATTATGACTTTTTCAACTAAAATAAGTGTGTTTAATGTCATTTATGTGCCTTAAATTGGTCAAAATTGAAACTTTTGAGTAAGCAAAACTCTGTAAAAATGGCAATTT
This sequence comes from Lissotriton vulgaris, assembly GCF_964263255.1. Lineage (NCBI taxonomy): Eukaryota > Metazoa > Chordata > Amphibia > Caudata > Salamandridae > Lissotriton > Lissotriton vulgaris. Next base: position 140,030 of record NW_028250218.1, read on the forward strand.
TGGTCACTCTGAGGGGTTAAAAAGTGGTTATTCAACATGAGGCACGATCTATTTGACATTTTGAATCATTTTTGGTATAGTCCGAAAAATTCATTTTCTGATGAAAAACGATGACTCCGGACCTGTCGAACGTCCCCAAAATGGTCCATATCGATGAAATTTTAACATTTAATCTTTTGACTCCAAACGACTGTTGGATGTGAATTAAGTCTTTTTCAACTAAAATAAGTGTGTTTAAAGTCATTTATGTACATGAAATTGGTCAAAATTGAAGCTTTTGTGTAAGCAAAACTCTGTAAAAATGGCAATGTTGGTCACTCTGATGGGTTAAAAAGTGGTTATTCAACATGAGGCACGATCTACTTGACATTTTGAATCATTTTTGGTATAGTCTGAAAAATTCATTTTCTGATGAAAAACGATGACTCCGGACCTGTCGAACATCCCCAAAATGGTCCATATCGATGAAATTTTAACATTTAATCTTTTGACTCCAAACGACTGTTGGATGTGAATTAAGTCTTTTTCAACTAAAATAAGTGTGTTTAAAGTCATTTATGTGCCTGAAATTGGTCAAAATTGAAGCTTTTGTGTAAGCAAAACTCTGTAAAAATGGCAATTTTGGTCACTCTGAGGGGTTAAAAAGTGGTTATTCAACCTGAGGCACCATCACTTTGACATTTTGAATCATTTTTGGTACAGTCCGAAAAATTCATTTTCTGATGAAAAACGATGACTCCGGACCTGTCGAACATCCCCAAAATGGTCCATATCGATGAAATTTTAACATTTAATCTTTTGACTCCAAAAGACTGTTGGATGTGAATTATGACTTTTTCAACTAAAATAAGTGTGTTTAAAGTCATTTATGTACATGAAATTGGTCAAAATTGAAGCTTTTGAGTAAGCAAAACTCTGTAAAAATGGCAATTTTGGTCGCTGTGAGGGGTTAAAAAGTGGTTATTCAACATGAGGCACGATCCATTTGACATTTTGAATCATTTTTGGTATAGTCCGAAAAATTCATTTTCTGATGAAAAACGATGACTCCGGACCTGTCGAACGTCCCAAAAATGGTCCATATCGAGGAAATTTTAACATTTAATCTTTTGACTCCAAACGACTGTTGGATGTGAATTAAGTCTTTTTCAACTAAAATAAGTGTGTTTAAAGTCATTTATGTGCCTGAAATTGGTCAAAATTGAAGCTTTTGAGTAAGCAAAACTCTGTAAAAATGGCAATTTTGGTCACTGTGAGGGGTTAAAAAGTGGTTATTCAACATGAGGCACGATCCATTTGACATTTTGAATCATTTTTGGTATAGTCCGAAAAATTCATTTTCTGGTGAAAAACAATGACTCCGGACCTGTCGAACGTCCCCAAAATGGTCCATATCGATGAAATTTTAACATTTAATCTTTTGACTCCAAACGACTGTTGGATGTGAATTAAGTCTTTTTCAACTAAAATAAGTGTGTTTAAAGTCATTTATGTACATGAAATTGGTCAAAATTGAAGCTTTTGTGTAAGCAAAACTCTGTAAAAATGGCAATGTTGGTCACTCTGATGGGTTAAAAAGTGGTTATTCAACATGAGGCACGATCTACTTGACATTTTGAATCATTTTTGGTATAGTCCGAAAAATTCATTTTCTGATGAAAAACGATGACTCCGGACCTGTCGAACATCCCCAAAATGGTCCATATCGATGAAATTTTAACATTTAATCTTTTGACTCCAAACGACTGTTGGATGTGAATTAAGTCTTTTTCAACTAAAATAAGTGTGTTTAAAGTCATTTATGTGCCTGAAATTGGTCAAAATTGAAGCTTTTGTGTAAGCAAAACTCTGTAAAAATGGCAATTTTGGTCACTCTGAGGGGTTAAAAAGTGGTTATTCAACCTGAGGCACCATCACTTTGACATTTTGAATCATTTTTGGTACAGTCTGAAAAATTCATTTTCTGATGAA
>NW_028250219.1:0-31341 GCF_964263255.1 Lissotriton vulgaris
CACATTTTTACTGAAAGCGGGCGTGAGCGGAACCAAGTGGGTACATGGGTGGTTAGGGATCTTTGAAGAGATGAGTAAAAGGGACATTGGCGACGAGCAGTGAATTCCGCGCCATTCTGATGTTTGAGTATTCAAGTCTATTGTCCTATGCTCTGTAAAGCTTATATATATATATGTGAACAAGGCGGGAGCAAGCCGCCGAAACACGTCTGAGCAGCAACTGATCATGTAATAAATCGTTTGGATTAAGATTCACGGAGTCAGCGCCTTCTTTGATTCGAAGTTTGGTGTGGTAAAGAATATAAATATATATACATATATATATATATATATATATATATTCAAAAAAAAAAATATATATATATATATATATACATATATATATATATATATATATATATGTAAAGGAATCCCAGCCTGTCGATGAGTGACAGGCAGCAGCAGGGTGCAGACCTCGCAGCGCCACAACAGACAGCCAGAAGTAGAGCTCACAGATAATCCAGACACAAGTGAGTAGCAGATTCAGAACGTTTATTGGAAGGTAACGCGTTTCACTCCACTGGGGAGCTTGGTCACACAAATGCACTCAAGAAAAGTGAAGATATATATACAAGGTGTGGGAGGGGCTTGATTGGGGAAAAGACACGCCCAAAAGGTAAAACAGAAAATAAAGCAACAGTGTCTACATTTTTTTACATGTTAAATTCATATGAAAAGCAGCATGTACCACACAAGATTACATGTTTAAATAAGTGATCAAAGCAATCTGAGAAAGGTATGTAGTAAAATACTGACATAATCATAAAAGAGCGCTTCAAAAAAAGTTGAGAGGATGTGGCTGGGTAATGGAAAAATATATCATAAAGCAATATAGCTAGTGTCACGACATAGTGCCTATATTTATGCTTCGCAAGAACGATAATAGCCAACCACAGAGTAGGAGAGCGCTAAAGACAATCAAGGCATAGTGCCTGAAAAATCCAGCAGTACACATGTGTCTCAGAAACGGAGAAAAAAGTCATCACAATAAAAAATAAATGTTCATGGCACAAGTGAAAATACTGCAAGAGACATGTGAGTCAAATTATAAAGGATAAGGAAAACACAATAAATTAAAAGGAAGTGAAAAAAATAAAGAAAGATGCAAGAGCCCAACCACAGATGTGAAAACTAAAAAGTAAGAAGAAAGGGAAAACAACAGAACATATAGTCAATATATCGGCATCATTTAAAAATTGAAAACAAGGCAACAAATCCTGGTCAGAATAAATTAGAGCAAGAATCATGACTATAGGGTAACGCCATGCTAAACATTTGGCAATAAGCCAGAGACAATAAATGACGCCTAGACTGAGCGAGAGAAGGAAAAACTAAAAAATTGGAAATTTCTACAGAGACCAGACCACCAAAACTGAAAAGATGGTAAATTACAGGAAGCTTTTCAGATCTTCAGTCAAGTTAAGACCGTTAGGGGCTTTGGTGTCGAGGGACAGAATGAGTTGGGATTACCGCTGTCTGAGCACTTTTTCACGGTCCCCACCCCGGCTGGGTGGAGGCACTGAACAAAGAACCGTGTATTGTAGGTCCCTAAGTTTCTTGTTGTGGACTGCTCCGAAATGCCTAGCCACTGGGTAACTGCTGTCACTATTGACAATGGCCCTTATGTGCTGCAATATTCTTTGATGGACAGGCAGCTTGGTACTGCCTATGTATTCCAAGTGGCATGTACACCTGAGCTTATAGACCACAAACTCAGATCTACACGTGAGATGTTCCCTGATGGGGATGGGCGTGTTACTAAATGCTGTAACATAGTGAGTGGCATTCGTGGCAAAGTTACAAGCACGGCAGGAGGTGCATTTAAAAAAGCCCATTTTGGTGGTTTTGGTGAGTTTGGGAGGATTTTCAGGTGCAATCCTATCAAGCGCATCGCGCATGGATGGTGCACGCCGGAACGTAATGGTGGGTGTTTCACTAAGCATTGGACCTAAAACAGGGTCTGTAAGAATGATCGGCCATTCAGTGCCAATAATGCGCCTGATTTTGTTCTCCTGTGAGCTGAAAGTAGTTATGAGCCTGACAGTACGCTGGGAATCATCTTGGTTATCATTGGTGCCAGAGATGCGGTGCTCCCTGGGCTTGAGTAGTGTGGCCCTATCTAGTGATGAAGCTTTAGCCAAAGCTTGATCAAGTATTGCTCTTGAGTACCCTCTTTGCAGGAAGCGTTGTTTAGATTCTTCGAGGCACATTGCCAAGGAATCAGGGTCACTGCAGATTCTGTGAATGCGAATAAATTCGCCAAACGGGATACTGCGGATAGTATGAGCAGGATGGGAGCTACGTGCGTGCAAGATGGAATTTCCCGCCGTACTCTTCCGATGTAATTTGGTCATGAGGGTATTGTCCCTGATGAACAGCTGTACATCCAAAAACTCAGCTTCAGTGCTGCTAAGGTTAGCAGTGAATTTCAGATTTAAGGTGTTATCATTGCAATCTGATACAAATGAGAGGGCTTGGTCTTGGGTGCCCTTCCAGATGATGCAAATGTCGTCTATGTAACGCCAGTAATGCGCGATACAAGGCGACCAGTGCGCATGTGTGGTTCTGAGCTCGTGCTCCTCCCACCAACCCACATGGAGACATGAATAGCTGGGGGAGAAGCACGAGCCCATAGCCACACCGCGTAGTTGCTGATAGGTGTTGTTTTTGAAGCGGAAATAGTTGGAGGTCAGGCAAAGTTTGATCATAGCAATCAACATGGAATTGTGTTCCCTGAAACAAATGGCACGTGTGTTAAGGTAATATTGACATGCATTTACACCATGCTGATGATTGATGGAGGTGTAGAGGGATTCGATGTCTAGGATCAAAAACAAATAGTCACTGCACCATACAATATTACCAATGTTGGTCAAAAAGTCAGTAGTGTCCTTTAAAAAAGAAGGCAGACTCGCCACATGGGGCTGGAGAAAGAAGTCAACATATTTGGAAATATTTTCCGTCATACTCCCAATAGCTGATATGATGGGTCGACCAGGTGTAGGGGTAACAAGTTTGTGCACTTTAGGCAGAAAGTACAAATAGGGTGTCACAGGATGATCTCTGGATAGGAAGTTACATTCATCCTTAGTAAGGAGACTCAATCTTTTCCAGGAGCTCAGTTGTTTGCGTATCAAGTTGTGATTCTGAACCATGGCAAACTGTGATGATAGGGTATAGCAAGTAGTGTCCGACAAGTGTCTTTCTGCTTCCGCAATGTAATCTGTGGTTTTCCAGAGAACAGTGTTGCCACCCTTGTCAGCACTTTTGATAATTACATTGTTATCTGATTGCAGTTTATTGATGAGCAGATTGTATTGCTGGTCATTATATTTGAGTTGTTTCCGTTGCATCATGATTGACCTGTTTAGAGCTTTAAGTTCAATAATAACACGGTCGCTGAAGATGTCGACAGCATCACGAGGCATGAGGGGAAAAAAAGTAGACTTGGGTTTAAAAGGCGTCGTCACTGATCTGTTCACATTAAACACTTGACTGACAGTTGGCGTGGTTTGAGACGTACCCTCAAATGCTAAGTCGTAAAGGTCTTGCAACCCAGCATTGTCATGTACCTGGAGTTGGGGTTCCATGTTAGAAGGAGTTTCCGTAGCCCCACTTTGTTTGCGTTTGGCCTCCAATTTGAAGTATTTAATGAGTTTAATTTTCCTAACAAACTTGTACAGATCGATCTGGGTTTGATTGTAAGAGAATTTATTGGGCGGGCAGAATGACAGTCCCAGAGACAAAAGCTGTTCTTCCGCCTTGGTAAGAACAGTATCAGATAAGTTGATGACGGTATTGTCCACAGTGCAAGTTATCTGCGCCAGTTCTTGCTTGTTTTTACCTGCGAGGTATTTCTTTTTGTGGTGCTTCCGCCTTGAGCGCCTGCGCTGGCTGGCTGATTGCCGGCTTGGTTTTGAGGATTCCGGGAGCGCAGGGAGTAGCGCCGGTCCTCGTTTACAAAACCCAGTTCCTCTACTACAGTATAGTTTATGTCAGGGTCTAGAGCTGCAGATGTTGAGGCGCCCTCGTCTTCGCTGTTCGAAGTTAGTGAGTTAATTGATATAGTGTCACTGTTGTCGATTGGAATGCCAGAGCTTTGATTAATAGTAACTGTTTTGCTGCTTGGTGTTTTGCTACTTTTAGATAGTGCCTTACGCTTCAAGTTATCGTATTTTCTTGAGAAGGTAAATATCCTTCCAGTAGCGTAGTCGTTCTTGTCCCTCGCGAATTTAGTTACCTTGCGCTCTATTATGCTGTCTTCCAATTTCTTTATGCGGATATCAATCTCCGCTTTGCTCTTGGCTATGAAGTCTGTTTCTCCAGTAGCCTCCAACAGTGCCAGTGTTTTGTCTATTTCAACTAAGAGTTTATCGCGGTCTGATTCAGCGTATTTGATTAGGATGTTGACCATATTCATAGAACTTTGTAGGCTGTTGTCCGCCCATTCTTGTAGCATCTGAGGGTCAGGGTTTTCATAAGTTGGAACTGTAAGGATTCTTAGGCCTCTGGGAACTCTGTTTGCATCCCGGTATTTTTCCAGAGATTTCTTCTCCCACCACTTGGCGAGTTCACTTCTTAGTAGCTTTTCCAAACTCTTCAGCAGAGTCCTAGCATCACTATTGGCAGTGATTGGTGTTGCCTCATTGGTTTTAGGAATGCTTGTTGAGAGGCTTTCAAATCGTGCCTCTGCAGTTGCTTCCCTGGTTTTGAGTGCGTCACTCGATAACATAGTAGTTGTGTTTAAATGCACAGTCACGTTTTATATTAGGGACAGAATATGTAGCCCAATCCTGCTGTGTAAATGGAGCAATCTGTCTTGACATATATGGCGAATCCCACGCCCCGCTATGTAATGGACAAACAGGTAAATGACAGATGGGCGGCAACAAGGCAGTGGCGATCTGCAGGAATCGGCGCCTCGTGGCTCAGCCGAGAAAATCAATCAGCCGAACACACAAGCACCACGCCTGATCGGACACACTCACCTCGCAGAAGATGGCGTAGATAACTGTCAAAGCCGTGCAGTCCAGCGGGGGGGCACAGCAAAGCTGATTCTTTGAATCCAAGAAGAGATGCGTTCCAGGCGAACGCAGGCAGCCGTGCCGGCGCTGTGCCTCAGTCAGCGGGAGGGTCCACAAGCCAGAAGCAGCTAATCCCGGCAAACAGATGTAAAGGAATCCCAGCCTGTCGATGAGTGACAGGCAGCAGCAGGGTGCAGACCTCGCAGCGCCACAACAGACAGCCAGAAGTAGAGCTCACAGATAATCCAGACTCAAGTGAGTAGCAGGTTCAAAACGTTTATTGGAAGGTAACGCGTTTCACTCCACTGGGGAGCTTGGTCACACAAATGCACTCAAGAAAAGTGAAGATATATATACAAGGTGTGGGAGGGGCTTGATTGGGGAAAAGACACGCCCAAAAGGTAAAAGAGAAAATAAAGCAACAGTGTCTACATTTTTTTACATGTTAAATTCACATGAAAAGCAGCATGTACCACACAAGATTACATGTTTAAATAAGTGATCAAAGCAATCTGAGAAAGGTATGTAGTAAAATACTGACATAATCATAAAAGAGCGCTTCAAAAAAAGTTGAGAGGATGTGGCTGGGTAATGGAAAAATATATCATAAAGCAATATAGCTAGTGTCACGACATAGTGCCTATATTTATGCTTCGCAAGAACGATAATAGCCAACCACAGAGTAGGAGAGCGCTAAAGATCATGTAATAAATCGTTTGGATTAAGATTCACGGAGTCAGCGCCTTCTTTGATTCGAAGTTTGGTGTGGTAAAGAATATATATATATATATATATATATATATATATATATATATATATATATATATATATATATATCTTTATTTGTGTGATTACTTAAAACCATTGCAACAGTACAAACAGCAATGTCAGATTTCTCCATGTTGAAAGACCATGATTAAGATTAAAGTTAAAAACCTTTACATCAATAAAACAATAATAGTCAAATGTTCTGAGTTGGAGCCATGGTTCTATACCGGGGTGTGCAGTTTGTTTTTTCTGAAAGAACGTTTTGACCTTGTTAAAAGGGTTCATTGGGATCAAAGGGTCAAAGACTACAGGGCTAAAAAAATAATTTGATTGCAATTGATGGGCTTTATGTTCATCTGTGTGTATGTGTCTGTGTTGTTCAGTGTACTTTACGCATTGTATCTCAGTTTACTGACATCGTACAGGAATCAGGGTCTGACTACAGGGCCCCCAGGGGGCATGAAAAATACTTGCACACGGGTGAAAGATCATTACGTGTCCACTTTGCCATATATGCCAGCCACACTTCTACGGCTCGCCTTTTTTTAAACCACATGATTGTAGTAATTTACATGGAACACCACTGTTAGACTTTGCCTTTTGGCCTCCTGTTTTTGACCCTGTGTTTATTGGCTAAAGGACTCTGTCCATTTTCACACTGCTGATCAGTGCTAAAGTACATATGCTGTCTGGGTAAATTGTGTTTATGGATCTGTGTTTCCATGATTGGCTATTTGATTTACTGATAAGACCCTAGTACAGTGCACTGTGTGTGCCCAGGGCCTGTAACTCAAATGCTACTACTACCTGCAGCACTGACTGTGCCACCCACGTGAGTAGCCCTGAAAAGGTATCTCAGACCTCCCACTGCATTGTCTGCACGCAGTTGTAAACGGTCATGTCGGCTTGCAAGTGCACATGCCAGTCCCTACCTTTCGCTTTCCTTACATGTAAGGCACCGCTATGATAGGACGAAGGTACCCCCATGTGCAGAGTGCAGTGTTTGTGAAAGGTAGGACATGTACTGGTGTATGTGACATGTTCTGATAGCAAAATACTGCAAATTTCATTTTTTCACTATTGAAAGGCTATCTTCCTGAGGAAATATAAAATGTTATGGTCAGAAATGTTCCCTAACGTGTACCCCACTGTCTCCATGTACGAGCTTAAAGTGCATGTAACTTCCCTCCTGTGCCAGTTATGAAGACGCAAATACATTTGCGTCCAACGTTAACATGTCCTCTTTCAGATCCACCATGAATGGATCGATAATTCAGTTCCTAAGTATGCCTTGCCAACGTCTTTTCATGATGCACTTCCACGTTTTCCCTAGCCCTGCAAAGCTAGGCCCTGATTTCTGCCATCAAGTCCTTTCTGTTCTCTGTCTCCTGAAGAGCTGCAGCGTGGGATGCCTCCCTGACCTCTGTCCTACTCCCTGCGCGGCGAGCGGTGCCCGGCTCGGCCTGCTTGCCTGCCAAAGACAGTATTTTGCCTTCAAGTTATCAGTATAGCCGAGTTCAGCTCCTCGAAAACACATTCCAGTCTAGCAGAATAGATAAACAATTCCCCGGCTGCAGAGCAAAGGGCCCGGCCTCTCTGTCTCCATGCAAGTAATTCATTGCTCCTGTTACCATGGTAGGCCCATGGCCCCTCGCCTTACACGCAGACACGTAGTCACATATGCACGCATTAATAGTCAGTATAGAGTAGCCTCTGCCCGAGAGACCTTTTCCTTCTAGATAATATAGTTCCCCAAACACAAGATATCAGATATGATTTAGGAACGAGTTGATCTGACATGCCAGACTTCTGTCTCTCCCCTCTAGGGCTAAATGTCAAGTCCCCTGCACCCTCCAGCCTCACGTCAGTCACACGTCATGCTGCTGCGCGCGCATCCTTGCCACAGATTTCTGCTGACACTGCAAGATTCCACTAGGTATCCACCCACTTGTGACACCTCCATGTGACGTTTCTAGCACACGCCTCTGTGTACGCCCTAGTGCACGCCTTTCTGATTACGTATTGCTACGCACATATGTTCTTATCTCGTTTCTCTCAGCTGTTACGCCTTCTGTATTGATCACCATTCTGTGCATTAACTATAAAAGTTCTGTTCTGTCAATAAAGTATGCTCTATCCCTTCCTGATCCTTTATGGTGAAAGGAACATGATATCCTGGTTCGAACCATTCCATTTTATGGAATAAAACCCACTTTGAAACTCAGTTGCCACGGACTTTGTGTCTCTTTATTTCCGATTGAGTTATTATTATTGAACTTTACCGCATAGAAATTCTGACGGTAAATTACTATTTACCACATAATTTTGGCACCCGAATAGGGACCCCTCCCCCACCCCACGCGCCGGTAGGTGCGTTGCAGGCTTTGCCCCCTGCCCCAGCCAAGACGGACAATTACGCGTACCCGCAGGATTTCCTGTATCTCCCTCAGGCCTACGGAGGTGACGGAGACTGCGATCAGCACCCAGACGAGGCGGTGAGGAGTGCGGAGGATCCCGACCAGAGCCCAGCCAAAGAGAACAAGGTCCGAGGTATCTAGAGGCCCACCAGTTCCAAAGTATCTACGTCACGAGTCGAGTCGAGTCCAGTCCGGTCCAGTCCAGTCGAGTTTCCGAGGCCTTCCGTTCCGTGCTTCCCGGTGAGTACCGTTGCTGGGGACGCATCTAGACGGGTGCATTACTATGTATCCGGTAAAGACGGGTTTGGGTACACAGACCCGGTCTGCACTGTTTTAGCGGTGTATCTGTACTGTTTAGCAGTATATCAAGAAATTCAGACATTCAAGGGTTCGATTCTGTTCTCGTTTTAGAGTTCAAGGGTAGTCAATATGTGTTCAAAATGTTTTTATGTGATTAATGTCGTGGTATGAGTGACTGTTTTGATATACATTACTGTGTTTCTGTGTTAAAAAAGTGTGTTCAGGTTCAAGTAAGTATCAAGTACCGAATATCAAGATGCCATTATTCAGCAAATTAAGACAGATAGGAACTAGGAAAGGGATACTAGAGGAAGCGATTCCTGTTCCACCCAGGGATACTCCCGGAAATTTTATGTACCACAAACATGGCTTCGAGGCCATACTGTACCTAGATCTATGAGCCGATTATACTAAGAACCTAGAAGAGAAATATAGATGGCCCGTGACAGGGACATGGGATGCAGATTGCATCATGAGAGTAGAAGAAGCGTTATGGAAAAAGAAAGCCAGACAATCTCAGAAAGATGCCATAGAATTGTGGCGTAAAGAATCGCATAAACGAACAGAAAAAGAATTCAGAAAAGCCGAGAAACATAGGGAGGATTCAGAAAAAGCCCGAGAAAATGAATTAGTTGAGGAAGGTATACGAGTCAAAGCAGAGCAAGTAGACAGACAGCGAAATACTCTTGTAAATGGCATGTATCCTCTTTTGGCCGAGGGTTTACCTAGGGCCACCCCAGAAGTACCGAAAGATCTGCCCCCTCCATTAGTTCCTACTAAAGTACGCCACAAGACCGCAAAGGACATATTCCTTTCTTCCTATTTAGACGACGTAGCTCCCGCATATACAAATCCACGTGTCCAGGCGCCACCTGCTGATGGCACCCCGCCCCGAAATGACCAACCACTTCTGCAACAACAAACTCCTCCTCCCGTTCCACGTCCTGCGCCTGTTCCCCCAGCCCCAGCCCTTCCTGCACCTATTATTCCTGGCATTAATGCACTAAATCCTTTCGGACCTGGCACCTCAGGAGGTGCGGCCGAAGGTTTTCAAACGCCGCCACAAACACATAGACTGACTTATAGGGATTTAGCAAAACAACGTACACCTCAAACAGCGAATTATGACATACTTAAAGAGCCTCTCGCAGACTGTAGATATGATCCAGTACCCGGTAAAGACGACAGAATGATGCTAGCATCAGTACGTCGACGACGAGTTGCAAACTACTTAATGATACTACCAGGAATGATTGACCATCTAGACAGAATATATCATTTTGTACAAACGGGGGAAGGTCCTGAAAGTATTGGCCAGGCCATGGCATACCAGAAAGTTGACACTCAAGGTATGATATTACGCTTCTTCATAAACTGCTTTATAAGAGACCAAGATAGGCCTGGTGTAGACAAAGAAGAAATGAACGCACTTAACAAATGGGGTCAGAATATAGCAGACGGAAAGCATGATAAACAGAGTTGTATAGAAAACATGTACAAAAGGATCCGAAAAGGAGTAATTAAAATACATGAAAGAAGACAGCCTGAAATAGAAATAGATTCAGATAAGAATGAATCCACGGAGGAGGAGGAGCAACCCGAGACAACAGCACAAACCTTGCAATTACCAGCTAAAGAAATGATAGCCTATGTAGGTAAGGGAAGACCCTTTAATAATACAATGCGTCCGGTCCGTCCAGAAAGTAAGAGAGTTTTTCAAGCAGCCATGTCAAATCCAAGGACTCCTGAACATTTGTTTCAGGCTACCGATAAAATACTTCAAGATCGAATGGGGTACCATGTACTCAATTCTATGGATGAACAAGAACTAGCTCGTCCGCCGTACAATGGGCTGACAATTCTAGTACGTATAATGATGATGCAGTAGCTCAGACGTTTCTGAGCCTTTCCCCTGATGAACAGAAATTAGCTAGTGTATACATGATTCAACATCTCATCACGTTGTTTAAAAGCCAACATTCTGATCCAGGTCCCTTACCGGACATATTGATAGAACTGCTCTCTAATAGATGGAGAGGCCTAGGTACCGATTTAATTAAAGAAATACTAGAACATAGACTCAAGTATAATACTTTTCTGAAACCACAGTTTATGTCAGCTCCACCACCCCCAGAAAGAAAAATGTATTACTTCGACAGACAGAATCCCTTACGAGAAGTACATCCAGTAAGAAAAGAAGATGACACACTAGAACGTGTATATGTATATACACCCCTCACTAAAATAGAATTGCTAGAAATGAAGAAGCTAGTACACTGTCACGATAAAGACCCTGCAGGTTTTCCTCGAGAAATTAAAGATATGCTACTCATGGGTGACTACACGTACTCAGATATTATGAAAATGTTAAAAGTACTGTTGCCAGCTGGCATTTACGAGAAACTCAAAGAGAAAGAATGGGAGGTGGGAGATAAAAAGATTAACTGGACCGAAATCGAAGATGAGGAAAAGGGTCGTACTCCAGGGTTAGGCCTTGGGGAAAAAGCTAAAGCATTACCAGGATTAATTGTACAGGTTCTGCCCAGATTATTGACAACGAAAAAGGAAGACTGGGATGCAATCTCAGCCTGTAAACAGAAACACGATGAAGACACTAGTGATTATTATTCTAGATTCGAGAAATGTTTTATTATTAATAGTGGCCTGAAACTAAGTAGCGAGTCATACCCGCACCTTTTTGTAACCAAATTAGTCGAGAATTCCCTGCCCCAGGTTAAGAACCGTGTATATAAAGTCGAGAGTACATGGCAAGCAAACTCACCATCCCAAATGTTACAAATGTTACAGTACCACCAGAATAGAATTAGAGAAGAACAAGATCACGAACAAAGACGTATGAAAGATACGAAAATGAAAATGTTAGTTGCTCAGTCAGTCCCAGCTGACGGTCAGAAAAGGGGTATGACACAGTCTAATAATTCGGCAGCTCCCGTTAAAGGGACATGCAATTACTGTAAACAGCCAGGTCACTATGTAAATGAATGTGCCGTCCTGAAACACAACATATCCACAGGTAAAACTAAAGAGAGACCCCGTCAGCCTAGACAGGATCAGATCCAACATCAGGTCCAGCAACATGTTCCACAGAATACACAGACAATGCATGCTCCACAACAGACAGTACAGACAGTAGCGGTACCACAGCCACAGCCTATTGCCGCGGCACAGCAAGTTTCACAACAAATGTACCAGTATGCACAATCTGATTACCCCGATTATCAGCGATACACATGAAACAGCCTAGAGAGGGAAGTTGGCTTGCCTCTTATTGAAATTCCTGTAGATCAAGAGGGTCCTTATATACATAGTCAAGTATTAGGAAAGGATAGAAAGTTTCTGATTGACACAGGGGCAAGTCGAACAACGATAAGTCACAACGAGGTTCCAGGGGCACCCCTCTCAGGCTCACAGAATGTTTCCCTTGGTTTTTCAGGACAGCCTATTGTTAATGAAGTATCGAAACCTGTTCCCCTAGCAGTTGGTCCATTGTCACGCACTACAGACTTACTACTCACGAAGTCATGTCCAGAAAACTTGTTAGGTATCAAGACACTGAAGGCTCTAGGAGCAGTGATATGTTGTTCTCCGGAGGGAGTTAGACTATTTCTGCGTGATTTTAAAGGTCACTATGTTTTACGAGATTTTGATGACAGATTGAAAAATGTACCAAAGCATTTGTGGGCGAAAGGCCCAACTGATGTTGGTTGTATGCACATTACACCATACCGTGTTACACTCAAGCCAGGTGTTGTTCTGCCCCGAATCCGACAATACAAGTTACCACCCGATGCTGTAGTGGCTTTACTGGAAATCATTGAAGAGCTCATTGCACAGGGAGTGGTTGTCGAAACTGACTCTAATCTATGTAACTCCCCTATCATTCCGATTCTTAAACGTACTGACCCAAATGCATCACCTGTTTATCGGTTGGTGATTGATCTGCGAGAATTAAATAAATGCATTGTGCCACAGTACCCTGTGGTCCCTGACATCTCATCCTTATTGACTGCTATTGATTCAGAGGCGACGTTCATTACTGTAATTGACCTCAAGAACGCCTTCTTCAGTGTCCCCATTGATCCGGAAAGCCAATATCTTTTTGGATTCTGTTTAAATGGTCGAAGCTTCAAATTTGCACGCGCACCTCAAGGATTCACAGAAAGCCCCAGCATCTACAGCCAAGCATTAAAAAGACAACTTGACAGTATTCAAATGCCAGTTAACACTGCCCTGCTGCAGTACGTCGATGATCTGCTGATCACCGCTCGTAGCGAACCTGAATGTGAACACGCATCACTGACAGTCCTACATTTTCTAGCTGACAAAGGACACAAGGTTTCCCCTTCAAAGTTACAATTCTGTGTTCAGCAAGTGGTGTACCTTGGGCACTTGCTGTCCAAATGGGGGAGACAGCTAACACCTGACCGCATCGAGTTAATTGCACACTTACCGCAACCCACGACACAAAAGGAAGTGCGGGCCTTCATTGGCCTCACCTCTTACTGCCGACAATGGATTCCCCAGTACGCATTTCTAGCCAAGCCACTTATACAGTTGACAACACAGGAGGCAGCGACTTTGACTGTCCTCCCTTGGACTCAGGAACACACACAGGCTTTTGAGGAATTAAAGAAAGGATTATGTCAAGCACCAGTTTTAGCAACACCATGTTACAGCAAACCTTTTACACTCTTTGTTACAGAACGTGATGGTACAGCGTTGTCTGTCCTCACACAAGATCAAGCAGGTTCACATAAGCCTTGTGCTTATTTTTCAAGTACATTAGACCCAGTAGCCCAGGCTCTGCCTGCGTGCTTGAAATCAGTTGCAGCAACAGCTTTAGCAATCCGACAAAGTGATTCCATAGTGTTAGGACATCCTCTGACAGTACAAGTTCCACACTCTGTGGAAGTTCTTTTAAACCGAACACAGACTCAACACTTGACCATAGCACGACTGACAGGTTATGAATTGACATTGTTCCAGCCACACATAGAAATCAGACGCTGCAACATACTCAATCCTGCCACATTGTTACCTTCGAACATTACAGATCCAGCTCCACATGACTGTATAGAGATCATTAATGCAGTAACAAAGCCCCGACGAGACTTGACAGATGTTGCACTGACTAACCCAGACCTGACACTTTACGTGGATGGTTCATGTATGAGAACAAGCACAGGAGAATTAGTGGCCGCATATGCAGTGACCACTGAATCTGAAGTCAAAGAAACCCACCGTATTGATACACTGTCTGCTCAAGCTGCAGAGCTTATTGCTCTGACCCGAGCCTGTATAATAGCCAAAAACAGGAATGTTAACATATACACAGATTCACGTTATGCCTTTGGAGTCGTACACGACTTCGGAGTGCTCTGGCAGGAAAGAGGTTTCTTGACCTCTCACGGAGCCAAGATACAACATGGTCCCCTCATTCAAGAACTATTAGAAGCCATACATCTGCCTTCAGCCATAGCCATCATGAAGTGTAAAGCACATACTAAAGTTACCGATACTATTTCCCAGGGTAACGACCTGGCAGATCAAACCGCGAAACACACAGCTCTGACTCATACACATGCAGCTGACATGACAAAGACAATAGTTCCGACACATTGCATGACAGTTAAGGATCCCGCACTAGATGTAATTGACATACAGACACATGCTACTCCAGACGAAATAAAGAAATGGACTGAACTAGGAGGGATCCAGACAGATCAGGGATGGATGACGAAGGGAAAAGCCACATGGTTTCTCCCCGACTCTATGGTTCAAGTTATGATCAACACTGCACATAGTCCAGCACATCTGGGAGAAAAAGCCATGTTAGACAGTTTACAGAATCTCTGGTACAACAAACATTTACGAGCAGCAGCAAAACAGAAAGTGCATACTTGCATGATCTGTTGTCAGTTCAATCCAGGTAAAAGCATTCCCGTAGAGCAAGGTGGATTCAATCCTCCCGATTACCCTTTTGAAGTCCTCCAGATGGATTATATCCAGATGGAACGATGTCGAGGATTCAAATATGTCCTCGTAGTTGTTTGTGCACTTTCCTGTTGGACAGAAGCATATCCAGTCCCAGATTACACTGCTCCGACCACTGCCAAGCAGCTGGTTCGTGAATTCTTCCCACGGTACGGTTTGCCTCGTGTCGTGTACTCAGATAACGGCCAGCCATTCTCATCCGAATTAATGAAGCAGGTTTCACTCTTGCTAGGATATCAGTGGAAATTCCACTGCGTCCGACATCCCGCGGCAGCAGGTCTCGTGGAACGCCACAATCAGACACTGAAAACACGTCTTGCTAAAATTTGTGCCGAGAAAGGGATCGACTGGATAGTCGCCTTGCCAGTTGCACTGTTTTACATGAGAATGGTTGCACACTCGAGAACAGGGCTATCCCCGTACGAGGTGGTCTTTGGTAGGCCACCGAATATGTGGGGGACGCCCATACCAAGAAAAATAACTGATGTTGATAGTAACATGTTGACAGATTACCTTGCCTCCCTGATGTCTGCACTACAATCATGCCGTTCACAGGTAGCTGCAGCCTTTCCCGACAACACCGAGGTGAAGCCGCACGAGATTACACCGGGAACCTTCGTCTTTGTGCGCAATTTCGACAGGAAAAGTCCGCTGGAGCCCCACTGGCAGGAGCCGAAGCTCGTCTTATTGACAACGAGGACGGCAGTGAAGCTCGAGGGCCGCAAAGGATGGGTCCACATGAGTCACGTTAAGAAACTTTACGGATCACCGCCAGAGACTGACTCTTCCTCCCCCTCTAAGGACTGCCCAGATTCCAGTGACTCTAAACTCCCCCTGGTAGAGGAAACTCCTCAACAGGAATATCGTTTAAAGCTGAGGTCTAGCAAGTCAGACAGTTTAATTGTTTAAGTCCTCCGCTAGGTGAATCGGTTAGACAGTTTCTGACATGTACCCGTTAGACCCCAATAGAGAGAGAGATAGACAGAAACAGCTCAAGAAACGAGAATATTGTAAATCTCTTCGTAGTCACTGTATTGTGACATTATTGATTATGTTTTTTCTGAGTCTTACGATTATTGCTGCAAGTATTCTGTTACATATGTATTTCCCTCTCTCCATACATGCACATTTCTTTTCAAACAGCACTGTCGAGCATACTTTCAGTGAACTACCCCCTCATGAGTTGACTTATCGACTTGCGCTGCGCAACAATACTTTTATCAGTATGTTACATCATTCTCATCAGACCAGCAATGCTACCAATTGTTGGATATGTGGCCGACTTCCTCCCTATCAGAAATGCAAGGGAGTCTTGCCTCTCTTCCCGTACCCGTTCACACATAATGGTTCCTGTGGTGCATGGTTTAGTTTAATAAATTCTTTAGACTCTGAGTCCATAGTTTACAAAGGCAGTTGGATATGGGGAAATCTGAACACAGTTCTGCATAAAGTATGTTACCCTAATAAGGAGGGTCTCCCACAAAGGACAGGGACCGATCTAGAAAATGAAGTATATGGATTAGGTAATTATACACTCAATCTCATGATTCTAAATGTTCAGTCTGATACAGGACCAGACTTACCCTCTATGACAGTACTACCCGTCAAAGGCGAATTATGTGTCAGAAAGAATGGTTCAGTACCTCTAGGTCATAGTAAATGTACTACTGTGATCGAATTCAGTGATAAAGGCAAGTCTACATTCAAAGCTACCCGCCATTCCTATTTCATTTGTGGTCATACAGCCTATATACGTTTGCCACTAGATTGGGATGGGACATGTTACATTGCATTCCTTCTGCCACCTGTTTTTCTAGCTCCACCTGATTATCATAGAAACTCCCATCTAGTTCACAGACCCAAGAGAGATCTCCCGCTTGTCGACTATACTGAAACGGCATGGGAACGATACACAGATTTCAATAAAGGTTTCTTTCCCTATTTAGGTGCTGTCTTTAATAGTAAGTCTATACGTCACTTAACCAGAACCCTCGAAGCAGTAGTGAATGAAACTACTTCCGCCCTAGGTAACTTGACCGAGGAACAGTCTGCTATGAGACTTGTCGTTCTTCAAAATCGTCTCGTCCTTGACGTCATCCTGGCCGATAGGGGCGGGCCTGTAAAGTCCTCGGATCGAGCTGCTGTGTTTTCATTCCTAATAATGCACCGTCAGTATATAAAGCCATTACACGCCTCCATAAGATTGCAAGTCAGATACACCAGAATCCAGGTACTTGGACTTGGTCCGGTTGGTTCTGGAGCGTGTTGTCAGCCTGGGGTTGGAAAGTCCTATCCTTCCTCGGAATAGCCCTTCTCATCGTATTCAGTTGCTGCCTATGTATACAATGTGGGCCGGCGATTTGCGGCCTGTGCGCCACATCCTGTTTTCCTCATCCAAGTCCACGTTCTAAATCCCGTCTAAAGAAGGAAGAGCAAATGATGTTATATGAACAAATAGATGGACTAATGAGGATTGATGTATCATGAAGGGTCCGTAGGGAACAAGGAGGGAATGAGGAAATATAAAATGTTATGGTCATAAATGTTCCCTAACGTGTACCCCACCGTCTCCATGTACGAGCTTAAAGTGCATGTAACTTCCCTCCTGTGCCAGTTATGAAGACGCAAATACATTTGCGTCCAACGTTAACATGTCCTCTTTCAGATCCACCATGAATGGATCGATAATTCAGTTCCTAAGTATGCCTTGCCAACGTCTTTTCATGATGCACTTCCACGTTTTCCCTAGCCCTGCAAAGCTAGGCCCTGATTTCTGCCATCAAGTCCTTTCTGTTCTCTGTCTCCTGAAGAGCTGCAGCGTGGGATGCCTCCCTGACCTCTGTCCTACTCCCTGCGCGGCGAGCGGTGCCCGGCTCGGCCTGCTTGCCTGCCAAAGACAGTATTTTGCCTTCAAGTTATCAGTATAGCCGAGTTCAGCTCCTCGAAAACACATTCCAGTCTAGCAGAATAGATAAACAATTCCCCGGCTGCAGAGCAAAGGGCCCGGCCTCTCTGTCTCCATGCAAGTAATTCATTGCTCCTGTTACCATGGTAGGCCCATGGCCCCTCGCCTTACACGCAGACACGTAGTCACATATGCACGCATTAATAGTCAGTATAGAGTAGCCTCTGCCCGAGAGACCTTTTCCTTCTAGATAATATAGTTCCCCAAACACAAGATATCAGATATGATTTAGGAACGAGTTGATCTGACATGCCAGACTTCTGTCTCTCCCCTCTAGGGCTAAATGTCAAGTCCCCTGCACCCTCCAGCCTCACGTCAGTCACACGTCATGCTGCTGCGCGCGCATCCTTGCCACAGATTTCTGCTGACACTGCAAGATTCCACTAGGTATCCACCCACTTGTGACACCTCCATGTGACGTTTCTAGCACACGCCTCTGTGTACGCCCTAGTGCACGCCTTTCTGATTACGTATTGCTACGCACATATGTTCTTATCTCGTTTCTCTCAGCTGTTACGCCTTCTGTATTGATCACCATTCTGTGCATTAACTATAAAAGTTCTGTTCTGTCAATAAAGTATGCTCTATCCCTTCCTGATCCTTTATGGTGAAAGGAACATGATATCCTGGTTCGAACCATTCCATTTTATGTAATAAAACCCACTTTGAAACTCAGTTGCCACGGACTTTGTGTCTCTTTATTTCCGATTGAGTTATTATTATTGAACTTTACCGCATAGAAATTCTGACGGTAAATTACTATTTACCACATTCCCCATAGGATAACATGGGAGATACTTTGTAACATCTTACAAGTATAACTTTCCATTTGGACAAGATAGAGGAATAACGTGTAGGCTCTCTAAAAGATGGTTTTTTAAATTATGTGTTTGAAAATGGCACTTTTAGAAAGTATTTAACAACAAGGGGTGCTGAATCATTTTTGGCCACTATAGGTGTGGCAGGGAACACTCAGACATGAGTCCCTTTCTCACTGCACCATCAGGATTCAAGCAAGCCGGGCCGAAGATGGCTGAAATGCCAGAAACCGGTCCCCGGTAGCTTGTCTCCATTCTGGTGAAGAATTGGCTTGGTAGTTTAGTCTGCCCTTTTCCCATGATGCACTGGGCCAGGGACAGACTGATTTGCATATAGCCAGGTTCTGAGCTGGGATGGTGCAGTGAGATAAATAACGGTGATGGATCAAGCCCTGATCTTTGGACTGGGTAAGAGTGGTCTGCTTAATCATCACCACCCCCTTTCTGAATCATTTTTGGCCACTATAGGTGTGGCAGGGTATACTTAAGCATGGGCGGAAAATCCGTTCCGCTCGCGGATTTTGCGGATTTTCGGGAAATCCGCAATCCGCGAGATTTGCGGATTTCCCGCAAAATCCGCAAATTCGCACGCAGCGGATTTTTTTGGCGGCGCGCGGCGTTGGTGATACAATTTTTGCGGCGCGCGGCGTTTATCATCGTTTGCCGAGTTGTTTTTTTCGATAGTTTGCGAGTGCTGCGCCATTTTGGATCTTGCTGTGTGATCCCGCGGGAATTGGCGAGCGCGAGTACGTCATCGCGGCTTGCCAGCGAGAGTTTGTCAACGCGAGTACGGCGAGATCACGTCTCGCGGTACTTCGCAATTGCGAGATTTGAGATGCGGCGCGCGAAAATATAAATTTGCAATTCTGCACAAGAAATCCACCAGCAAGCAGCATAAACCTTCTAGAAATGATGATTTTTATGTGAATAACTCCTTAGTTTGACATTTGCCTGCACTTTTTTAGCGAGGAGTCCATTTTGGGGAGGGGGGCAGGGGGGTGGGAGGAAGGAAGTGCCCCATAGTCTTCAACTTCCTGTTCCTGTTCAGCAGGCTCCTCCCAGTGCTTTGTCCATCTCCTGGTCACTTTTCATTCGGATGTGGACCTGGAAGGATTACCTTTTGTGGATGCTGCTGGATCTTTGGATTTGAGGCCTTTTTGACTTTCTTTGGATCACTGTTGGATTAGAAATTTTACAAGTAAGTTTGTTTGGGGCATTACAGTTGCTGCAACTAAAATTTTGGGATTTTCGATTTTTGGGCTGTTTTGGGGCCTTTTCCCAGGGGTACTCAGTGGTGGGTGGACTGATTCTTTCTGTGGGTTGTCTTGAACTTAAACATCATGGAGGCCATAGATGAATTGGGATTGTGCTGATTTTTCTGTGTTTTTCGATTTTTTTTTTTTGTAAAATTTTGTGTTTTTCGATTTTTGACCTGTTGTTGGGGCCTTGACCAGGGGTATTTGAGTCTAGCATGGGCCTAGTCTTTCTGTGGGCTGTCTTGAATTTAAACATCATGGAGGCCATGGATGGAATGGGATTGTGCTGATTTTGCAGTGTTTTTCGATTTTTGGGGGTGTTCATGGGGAGGGACATGCCATGTGGCTGGTGGCCATTTTGAGTGCAGCTACAGGCACTTGCCATGTGCTGGCAGGCAAGTGGCCATTTTGAATGCAGGCTTTGTTGTTAGGCCTCCAACCATTTTGCCTACTTTTCAACCTTTATTTATGCCAGGGGTAGTGAGTCTTGCATGGGCCTAGTATTTCTGTGGGTTGTCTTGAATTTAAACATCATGGAGGCCATAGATGAATTGGGATTGTGCTGATTTTTCTGTGTTTTTCGATTTTTTTTTTTTTGTACAATTTTGGGTTTTTCGATTTTTGACCTGTTGTTGGGGCCTTGACCAGGGGTAGTGAGTGGTGCATGGGGCCTAGTCTTTCTGTGGGCTGTCTTGAATTTAAACATCATGGATGGAATGGGATTGTGCTGATTTTGCAGTGTTTTTCGATTTTTGGGGGTGTTCATGGGGAGGGACATGCCATGTGGCTGGTGGCCATTTTGAGTGCAGCTACAGGCACTGGCCATGTGCTGGCAGGCAAGTGGCCATTTTGAATGCAGGCTTTGTTGTTAGGCCTCCAACCATTTTGCCTACTTTTCAACCTTTATTTATGCCAGGGGTAGTGAGTCTTGCATGGGCCTAGTATTTCTGTGGGTTGTCTTGAATTTAAACATCATGGAGGCCATAGATGAATTGGGATTGTGCTGATTTTTCTGTGTTTTTCGATTATTTTTTTTTGTAAAATTTTGTGTTTTTCGATTTTTGACCTGTTGTTGGGGCCTTGACCAGGGGTAGTGAGTGGTGCATGGGGCCTAGTCTTTCTGTGGGCTGTCTTGAATTTAAACATCATGGATGGAATGGGATTGTGCTGATTTTGCAGTGTTTTTCGATTTTTGGGGGTGTTCATGGGGAGGGACATGCCATGTGGCTGGTGGCCATTTTGAGTGCAGCTACAGGCACTGGCCATGTGCTGGCAGGCAAGTGGCCATTTTGAATGCAGGCTTTGTTGTTAGGCCTCCAACCATTTTGCCTACTTTTCAACCTTTATTTATGCCAGGGGTAGTGAGTCTTGCATGGGCCTAGTATTTCTGTGGGTTGTCTTGAATTTAAACATCATGGAGGCCATAGATGAATTGGGATTGTGCTGATTTTTCTGTGTTTTTCGATTTTTTTTTTTTTGTAAAATTTTGTGTTTTTCGATTTTTGACCTGTTGTTGGGGCCTTGACCAGGGGTAGTGAGTGGTGCATGGGGCCTAGTCTTTCTGTGGGCTGTCTTGAATTTAAACATCATGGATGGAATGGGATTGTGCTGATTTTGCAGTGTTTTTCGATTTTTGGGGGTGTTCATGGGGAGGGACATGCCATGTGGCTGGTGGCCATTTTGAGTGCAGCTACAGGCACTGGCCATGTGCTGGCAGGCAAGTGGCCATTTTGAATGCAGGCTTTGTTGTTAGGCCTCCAACCATTTTGCCTACTTTTCAACCTTTATTTATGCCAGGGGTAGTGAGTCTTGCATGGGCCTAGTATTTCTGTGGGTTGTCTTGAATTTAAACATCATGGAGGCCATAGATGAATTGGGATTGTGCTGATTTTTCTGTGTTTTTCGATTTTTTTTTTTGTAAAATTTTGTGTTTTTCGATTTTTGACCTGTTGTTGGGGCCTTGACCAGGGGTAGTGAGTGGTGCATGGGGCCTAGTCTTTCTGTGGGCT
Source organism: Lissotriton vulgaris (assembly GCF_964263255.1). Lineage (NCBI taxonomy): Eukaryota > Metazoa > Chordata > Amphibia > Caudata > Salamandridae > Lissotriton > Lissotriton vulgaris. The sequence goes on from NW_028250219.1 coordinate 21,612, forward strand.
GTCTTGAATTTAAACATCATGGATGGAATGGGATTGTGCTGATTTTGCAGTGTTTTTCGATTTTTGGGGGTGTTCATGGGGAGGGACATGCCATGTGGCTGGTGGCCATTTTGAGTGCAGCTACAGGCACTGGCCATGTGCTGGCAGGCAAGTGGCCATTTTGAATGCAGGCTTTGTTGTTAGGCCTCCAACCATTTTGCCTACTTTTCAACCTTTATTTATGCCAGGGGTAGTGAGTCTTGCATGGGCCTAGTATTTCTGTGGGTTGTCTTGAATTTAAACATCATGGAGGCCATAGATGAATTGGGATTGTGCTGATTTTTCTGTGTTTTTCGATTTTTTTTTTTTGTACAATTTTGTGTTTTTCGATTTTTGACCTGTTGTTGGGGCCTTTTCACCAGGGGTATTTGAGTCTAGCATGGGCCTAGTCTTTCTGTGGGCTGTCTTGAATTTAAACATCATGGAGGCCATGGATGGAATAGGATTGTGCTGATTTTGCAGTGTTTTTCGATTTTTGGGGGTGTTCATGGGGAGGGACATGCCATGTGGCTGGTGGCCATTTTGAGTGCAGCTACAGGCACTGGCCATGTGCTTGGCAGGCAAGTGGCCATTTTGAATGCAGGCTTTGTTGTTAGGCCTCCAACCATTTTGCCTACTTTTCAACCTTTATTTATGCCCAGGGGTAGTGAGTCTTGCATGGGCCTAGTCTTTCTGTGGGTTGTCTTGAATTTAAACATTATGGAGGGCATGGATGGATTGGGATTGTGCTGATTTTGCAGTGTTTTTCGATTTTTTTGTGCTCTATAACTGAACTGATGTTCCTCTGTCTTCCATTTTTTTTAGGTGCACAAGACTCAAGAGAACCACCAGTGCCAGGAAGAAGTCCTGCAGCGGTGTGTGTGTGCAGCATAACGTCACGCGACGTCACGTCTGGCCTCAGACAACTCTACAATTCGTGCAACTGCGGCCTGCTGTCTGACCTGCTCTGAAGAAGATGGCCCCAAAGAAAGTTCTCCGTAGCTCCTCTAGCAAGAAAGTTGCTAGTAAGGAGCAGAAGAAGCAAGTTACCAAGGAGGCTGGTGTGTCACCCGCCACTTTTTTTGGGAGCAAAAAAAAAAGTACGCCTGCAGCAGCAGGATCTGCTGGGGACCAACCTGAGAGCAGCACCCCTGCTCCATTGGGTTCAGTGCCTCCACCACCACGCCAACTTAAGTCAAAGCCCTTGAGTGCTTCAGAGGCAGTCAGTGTACTTCTCCAATCACCATCGACCAGTGATGTTGGCTCATCGCAAGAAAGTAGCAGCAATGTCCCTGAATCAACACAGGTTGTTGTAACTCATCTGACAAGTGTTGAACAACCACAGCCGCAACAACAACACCATGTGCAAGTACACGCCCAAGTACATGTGGAAGGAGAGGCAGCAAAAGGAGATGCGCAAGCAAAGGTGCATGGACGTTCACAAGTGCCCACAATAGTTGTTCCTCCCGAAGTAGGGGCACATTTGGAAATCGACAATGAAGCTGAGGTATCATTGGAAGCCACTCCTCCTGATGATCATTCATTGTCTTCCACATCCCTAGCAAGGAAAAGATCAAGGGGGGTGTCTACATCTTCTTCAAGCCCACCTCGTTCTGGTGCAAGTGATCTGTCTTGGGAACCACGACAACTGCGGTCTGACAGTGAGGCAGAGGCACACCATGATCTGCCACCGGTACCTAAGCGTAAAAGGAAGGTCGTCCAAAAACTCAAACCTATGGAGTGTGATGAGGCTCAACAAGAAGTGACAGATACTGCTGGTGATGAAGCCTCTCACGATGACGACGAGCCAGTCATCACAAAGGTCACTGCAGCCCCACCGGGCATGCAGCAAAGAGACATTTTGACCCTATCCCGAGAAGCTGCTGAGCGTGATGATGATGTCGGCGAGGAGGCAATGGAAATGGAATCATTAGATTTGGAGTTAAGTAGTACACCAAAACCTACCGCTTCCATATTTCTTCCTCGCAAGAAGGTACCCACCTCGTCCTCGACCTCAATTCGTGGTGGTGAAAGTGCAAAACGTACTGAAGTTCGGCAATCCACATCCTCCACTTCATCTGTCATTAGCAGCAGGACCACCACCACCAGTATCGACGCCTCCTCCGGCGGCGGCCCCCGAAGACATTTCAAGTCTCCAGTTTGGGACTTCTTTAGTGTTTGCCCAAAAAAGGAAAACGTAGCCATTTGTAGCCTTTGTAAGCTTCGATATAGTCGTGGTAAGCTTGGTTCTAACTATGGTACCGGAGGCCAGAGAGGTCATCTTGAGAGAAGGCACCCTGTCCAATGGTTTCCGCACCTAGAGGCGGTCAAGAAAGCCGGAATTGCACGTAATGAAAACGTTGATTTGTCATCTGCTGATGACGAGGAGGTAGAAGAAGACGATCCAAACACTTCACTTACACCCAGTTCCCATGTCAGCAGCACACCCCATGGGAGCCACACTAAGAGTGTGGGAGAGAGTGAGACATCAATGCGGAAAAGTTCATCAGCGAGCGTAACTGGGTCGAAGAGATCATCATCCCGTAAATCATTGGTCCAGGGCAACATTAAAAAGATGTTGTTTACAGAAGCGCAATATGAACGCAACCACCCAATGACCCGTCTGTATAACACTAAGCTGGCTAAAATGCTAGCTCTGGACCTTCTCCCTTTTTCTTTTGTCGAAGGGGTTGGTTTTCTAGAATTAGTGACAGCGCTCTGCCCTAAATGGAAGGTTCCTAGCCGGTTCTATTTTGCCCGAGTTGCGGTTCCAGCACTACATGAAGATGTTCTGAAGGCGATTGGGGCAGCTTTGCAGAAGAGTGCTGTTCACACTATACATCTGACAACAGACATGTGGACCAGTGGCGCAGGCGCTGATTACATGTGCATCACTGCACACTGGGTCTCTTTTTCAGGGGCTAAAGCAAAGCTAAACTCAGGTGTTGACACTAACATTGTTTTTAAAGGTGCTCGGAAACATGCAACACTAGCCATGTTTGGTTTGGAGAAACGTCACACAGCAGAAAACATTTTGGATGTCTTTAACACAAAGGTCCTTAACTGTCTGTCCCCACTAAAACGCAAGGTTGGTTATGTTTCCACGGACAATGGCTCCAATATAGTTAAGGCCATGAGGGACGGTTACTATTTCAGAGTGCCGTGTTTGGCGCACTGTATAAACCTGGTTGTCCAAAAATTCTTGGGTAATAAACTCAGTGCAGCGTCCAGTGTATTGGAGAACTGCCGAAAAATTTGCAAGCATTTCAGGCATTCTTTTAAGGCCCGCAAGCAGCTGAGGAGCATGCTATATCAATGTCAAATGCCAGTGAAAGCACTCATCCAGGAGGTGGTAACACGTTGGAACTCAACCTTCTACATGCTTGAGCGTCTGTATGAGCAGTATACGCAACTCGATCAATAGTTCTTGAAAGAGGGTATAGAGGAGCTGAGGATGGGTGGGCCGCAATGGAACATAGTTGAAAGCCTAACACGCATGCTTCGTCCTTTTGAGGTCTTCACGCGTGCAGTCAGCAAGGAGGACTCTAATTTGGGAAAAGCTATCCCATTGTTGTACATGCTGGAGGACCAACTGAAGGAGGTGTGTTCTGTGTTTCGAAAAGATGACAAAAAGAAAGACTCTTCTTTGCTTCTGGCTGAGCAATTATTAGAGCTCCTACAAGGTGATGAACGTCTTCAAAAGATCCACTCAGAACAGCATTACATTTGTGCTACTATTCTGGATCCACGCTACAAAAAGGCGCTGGCAGGCAGAGCATTCTTTTCTTTTGCTGATGAAGATGTTACAAAGTACAAACGTTGGCTAGCCTTGTCAGCCAAGAAGTTTGAAACAGAACGGCTGGAAATTGAAGGAAATGGCAGTACATCAGCAGGCCATCCCCAGTCAAAACAATCCACTTCTGCACCTGTGGCTGTGGCACAAGTGACCTCTCAGCCGTTAAAGACACCGGCAACCGCATCATCTGCACGAAAGACAGCAGAAACATTGGAGGCTGAAGAGGATTGGCTAGCTCTGCGTGGGTTTGGTTCTCAAAAGGCCAGAGGCACAGCAAGAGCTACGCAAAGTGGAGGAACCTTGGAGGAGGACCTTGAGTCGATGGTGAAGGACTATCTGAATGACTCCACAGAGGTCTATGTTAATTCTGACCCATTGGCGTATTGGCATGGGAAAAAAGAATTGTGGCCACAGCTCACCAACCTGGCTTTAAACTACTTGTCTTGCCCACTCGCAAGTGTGTCTTCTGAACGGGTTTTCAGTGCGGCTGGTGGGATTGTAACTCCCAAACGGAGCCGCCTCTCGCCCAAAAATGTGGAGAGGTTAACAATGATCAAGATGAATCAGCACCTCATACCACCAGATATAAGAGTACGAGAGAGCGTGCCGGATGAAGAGGAGGTGGCCAGCACCATAGATGAGGGAATTTCTACTCTGTCAGGTGGCACTGACCTCACCCGGGCTGAATTCGCAGAGTATGATGACGAAGCCTTATTCTTATTCCTGGACCGTGATTCCGACTTCGAGCCCTGAAAATGAGACAACGAATCAATAACTTTCTTTTTCATCCTTATTCACTTTTATTCCTGTGTGTCTGTCTTTCTTTGTTGTGCACAGTTAATATAATTCAAACTTTAATCAGATTATCACAAAGACAAGCCCATCAGCAGAACTGTCTTCACTTGTTTGCTAATTTATTTGAAGGTGCCGCAGTCTGCATTCCTCAGGTTCACAAGTTCAGAAGAACATGCTCCTCTATCCTCCTCCTCCAGACTCCTATTTCCATCAAAGCAGAGGGCTGGTTTACGCCCAATGAAGAAAGACTCAGCACTTGTGGGGGTGTTGTTCTACCTCTTTGCAGGTGAGTTGACGGGTCTGGGGCCATTGCTGGGAAGCACTAAAAGTGGTTTGTGCCAAATCCGAGGCGGAAATTTTTTTGTGTTTTTGATGACTTGCTTGCCTTTGAGGTGCTCTTAGGGGGGGTTCCGTCTGTTTGTGGGTGAGTTTCATGGTCTGAGAGCATTGCTGGGACACTCTAATCTTGATTGCATTTGCTTTTCAGGAAATCCGTCGTGCCAACCCCGACTTATGGCCTAGCTACGCAGCGCGTTTGGACCGAAGGCCCAGAAATATTGCAAGTATGAGATTTTGCTTTTGGCCTGTTTGGGGGTGTTATGCTTCTTGGCGGGTGGGTTGCCGGGTCTTGGGGCATTCCTGGGAAGGTCTAATACCGGGTAGAAGTGGTTGGGACAAAATCCAGGCCGATTTTTTTTGGGCTATTTCAGACATTTTGCTCTATGTAGCGTTTTCGGGGGCCTGTTTGGGGGGCTTGCTGGTGTTTGCGGGTGAGTTTCGTGGTCTGGGAGCACTGCTGGGACACTCTAATCTTGATTGCATTTGCTTTTCAGGAAATCCGTCGTGCCAACCCCGACTTATGGCCTAGCTACGCAGCGCGTTTGGACCGAAGGCCCAGAAATATTGCAAGTATGAGATTTTGCTTTTGGCCTGTTTGGGGGTGTTATGCTTCTTGGCGGGTGGGTTGCCGGGTCTTGGGGCATTCCTGGGAAGGTCTAATACCGGGTAGAAGTGGTTGGGACAAAATCCAGGCCGATTTTTTTTTTGGGCTATTTCTGACATTTTGCTCTATGTAGCGTTTTCGGGGGCCTGTTTGGGGGGCTTCCTGGTGTTTGCGGGTGAGTTTCGTGGTCTGGGAGCACTGCTGGGACACTCTAATCTTGATTGCATTTGCTTTTCAGGAAATCCGTCGTGCCAACCCCGACTTATGGCCTAGCTACGCAGCGCGTTTGGACCGAAGGCCCAGAAATATTGCAAGTATGAGATTTTGCTTTTGGCCTGTTTGGGGGTGTTATGCTTCTTGGCGGGTGGGTTGCCGGGTCTTGGGGCATTCCTGGGAAGGTCTAATACCGGGTAGAAGTGGTTGGGACAAAATCCGCGCGGAAAAGCCTTTAGTTTTGGCACTTTTTGTAACTTAGGGTTCGTTAGGGTTAGCCCTAGCAGCAGGATTGCATGTGTATCGGGGTGTTCTAGATTTTTCAAACTGAGTTCTGGGGTCTTAGAGCACTCGTGAGAATGTGTAATTTTGGTTGCAAGTCATTTGAAGAAAATCCATGGTGGGAAAGGGGGGATTTGGCATAGTTAAAGAAAGCCTTTGCCACTATTCTTAACTTAGGGTTCGTTAGGGTTAGCAGTATTTCTATTGCATGTGTTTGAGTGGGGGGGATTTCGAGTCTTGGAGCGATGCTGGCTATGGCTACTTTTGCTTGGTTGCTTGCAAGTGGTTTGAATACAATCCACGGGGGGTAATGGGTAATTAGGGTACTTCGGCCTACTTTTACTTTCAAAGTAAGTTTTGTCTCCAGTTTTCTGCTAGGCCTCGTTTTTTGGGTGGGAGCACTGCTAGGAAGATCTATTTTTGTTCTAAAACACAGTTTACAGTACACCTAGCTTGAGGGGCAAGATCCGCTACATTAATTTGCCCATACTTACTTATCCTTCAAAAGGTGACTCAGAGTACGCACTTTCAAAAACATTGTACTGTCTGTCTACTAGGAAAAACAAATTGTGACTTTTTGCACTCCACAGCCTACATACCTTATATTTATTTATCAGTGGTGTTGTAATATTATATCACTTCCTGTTTTTCGTTGAATAATTACAGGCCGGGTTTCAGTCTCTGCAATGGGGAAAAAAGGATGGAGTCAGGCTTCACAGTAGCGAGCCACAATTCAGCATCAGGCAGGCAGTGGACAGGGTGTCTTCTGGTGACCAACATCGGTGGACGAAGCGTCGGCTGCAATGGAGGAGTGCCGCTAATAGGAGGATTTTTTTTCTGCGGGCAACTTACTTACCACTTCCAACAGGACCACTACAACCACATAGATACAGTATCCCTTGCCTTTTTCTCTGACTGTGACTGCATTTCTTTGCTCTCTCTCGGCTTCTACATTGATCCCTTAACACATCACTTAGTCCACTCCACTATCTGCACCACACATAGTCATTTGTAAGTGCTCCTACGTAATTCGCAAGTCGCAGCACGCCCCAGGCCGTAGAGGACTGGGATGGCCCCAATGATGAAGCATGTCACCAAGGGGCAACCCTGGTGAGTGAGGGGACACCTAGAAAAAAAGCAATTTCTCCTTTTCTATCTACTATACCTTCTGTCAGGTTACGCAGCCCCTAAGCGCCTACCGTACTATGAAACTACATTTCCCATGAGTAGGCGGGAGACTTGCAGACTATTTAGTGAGACTATATGAGAGTACCCTTGTATGTTAGGACATCACTTCACTGATGCCTGTCTTGTCTTCTCTTACAGGTATCCTTTCCCTGCTGACCCTACCTTTACCCATCCCACATTTTTTATTTTAGTTTGTTATTTTTCTCCCTCGCCTAATGCCTCGAACACCCTGTGTTTACACTTCTGGGTGTTGGTGACATTTGGAGGTGGAACCATATTTGCATCGACTGGATCACGGGGAGTAAACGTGACACCTTCCAGACCAACCCCATTGAGTGTTGTTGTGAATGGATTTATAGTGACCAGCAAGGCTCTCGGGTATCTGGCTACAGAGACCTTATGTTGAATATAGTTATCAATAATTCCACACAGGCCCTGTACTGTCGCATTCTTTCTTTCCACAGTTGTCGATGATATATTCTTACTCTGCTTGACAAAGAACCATTGCTAATGTGAAAGAACTTCAACCGAATTAGTAGTTATACTTTACCATTTGTTAGGCTACAATGTGGCACTGCTCTACTGTACTTCTGTCACCTGCTATATTCTCAGTTGTACCGTTGAATTGCTCAGGAGGACAAACCAGATTTCATTTTCTTTTTTTTCATAGGCATGCAACTGCCACTGTGTCACACCACTACTACCACCGCTATGAGGAAATTTTATCCGACCAAGATTGCCAACGTTATTCGGTGTTTCCCGTGGAGCCAGCCCTGGGCCTAGCCCTACTTTCAAACACAAATTACAGGTAAGATAAGCGTTTGGTGGTTTGGGGGTATAATGGAGTATTAGTACGAGAGACGAGAGCCTGAAGGTAGTACTACTAAAGTCCTAGGACTCTTGGATTCACTTCACTTAGTCTGTGAGAGGCACTTAGTGTGGAAAACATTTGGGCATTTACACTTAAAGGAAGAAAATGGAACTAAACTTTCAGGAAAACAGTCAACGTTAAACCCCCACCCACCAGGCAAGCAGTAAAAAACAGGTATGCTCAGATAAAGTTTGAAAAAGTATATTTATATCCCTAACAAAATAATCTCCCGCAAGACCCTCCCTAACCCCAACGATTGTCCTTCAAAAGTCCCCAAAAACCCAACTCCCAATTCCCACCCCCCAAAAGTCTCTAAAAAAGGGGCAAGGGACACTATGGGTGGATGCTGTTAACTTTTTGGGCCAGGGCATCATGCTCCTCGCGGAGCAAGGCGAGCTCCTGCTGAAGGCGGGACACCATCAGGGTAGTGCGGCGCAGGCGTGCCTTCACTGCCTTGCAGGTGCAAGGCCTGTGAGAAGCAGCTGTTGGCCTTGCTGCTCGGCGGTGGCGTTTGCCTTTGGCAGCCCGGCTCAGTCTCGGTGGACCACTGTGCTGGGTCACGGTGGCAGCCGGTGAGGCCACGGAGGACGACGTTGTCGTTGTTGTCGACCGCACACTTTCCACGTCCTCCAGGGCCACCAGCCGCCGATATTCCGCAACAGTGGCCTCGATTCTCCGTTGCCGGGCCGCTCTAGCCAGCTCCTTCCTCCTTGTTCGTTTGGAAGGAGAACCTATATGAAGAAAGAAAGACATAGTCTGTAACCAATGCTCTTTAAGATTAACTCAATCATTCAGCAGAAATGTGTGCTGCAGTACAACTAGCAACTTGCAAGCGCATTACATAACTATTGAGGCCAGTATCTATCTAACCTCACACTTCTTCATCCTTGCTCTAACATTAGTGGGAGTTTAAGGAACAAATTCTATGAGCACTGTGGACTTCCATTGGAGTCGACTATGAAAGTACACCAGTCTTATTCTTCTTCTTGTCTCTTGTTTTGGAAAATTGGTACGTTATTTTCTGCAAGCCGGCATAATGCCAGCGCGGTAAACTTGCACCCGAGAAAAAGAGACGCACGCCATGAGGAGTGACCTAGACTTGCGTTGCCGTTGCGTTACTGTACCCGTCCAGTACATGCAGGTGGTGAATCTCTTACTTTTCTATTACGGGTGGCACTGAGAATACTCTGTTACAACTCAAGGGCTACTGCTTAATTAATTTAACTTTCACCCTACAGTGGAAATGAGTACTAGAAATGGAAAATTGAAGAAGATAAATAATCTGATTATCTATCACTTCACATGGGATGTTTTTGCTTATATATGGGATGACTTTAGGTGCTTTGCTTTTTATTGAGTGACAGGCAGTGATACATCCACACATGAATGACTGAGTACTACTAAACTTATTAAGAGAGGTAGGGAGTGGCCACCATAATAACCGGATCTATGCAGTGCTTGCAATACAAACTACTGCTACTACTTATGGTAGTATTTGGACAAAATTAAAAGTTCTTTTCCTTGCCTTTCCTACACTGGAACGGACGTGCGGGTGCAGTGTTACATGCTCTTCAAAGTTACACTTAGTTCATCCACTGACCATCTACTCTCTCTAGATCATGGG